>NC_053391.1:276814906-276875459 GCF_905171765.1 Bufo bufo | reverse complement strand
ATGTATCCAGGGGTTATGGAAGTCAAATCGGGTAACATATTCCGATTTTGTCCCTCTGCCATTCATGGAGGGAAGGTGGTCCAGACAAGCTGGAGGTGTCCTCTTGGAGCCCTTGTCCCCCTCTACCATCCCTGCAAGTCTGGGATCCCTAGCTTGAAAGGGGGCCGCTGGGCTGAACTTCCATGAGGCAGGGGGACTTTGTGAAAAATGTATCCAGGGGTTATGGAAGTTAAATCGGGTAACATATTCCGATTTTGTCCCTCTGCCATTCATGGAGGGAAGGTGTCCCAGACTAGCTTGGGGGCTCCTCTTGGAGCCCAAGTCCCCCTCTACCATCCCTGCAAGTCTGGGATCCCTAGCTTGAAAGGGGGCCGCTGGGCTGAACTTCCATGAGGCAGGGGGACTTTGTGAAAAATGTATCCAGGGGTTATGGAAGTCAAATCGGGTAACATATTCCGATTTTGTCCCTCTGCCATTCATGGAGGGAAGGTGGTACAGACAAGCTGGAGGTGTCCTCTTGGAGCCCTTGTCCCCCTCTACCATCCCTGCAAGTCTGGGATCCCTATCTTGAAAGGGGGCCGCTGGGCTGAACTTCCATGAGGCAGGGGGACTTTGTGAAAAATGTATCCAGGGGTTATGGAAGTCAAATCGGGTAACATATTCCGATTTTGTCCCTCTGCCATTCATGGAGGGAAGGTGGTACAGACAAGCTGGAGGTGTCCTCTTGGAGCCCTTGTCCCCCTCTACCATCCCTGCAAGTCTGGGATCCCTATCTTGAAAGGGGGCCGCTGGGCTGAACTTCCATGAGGCAGGGGGACTTTGTGAAAAATGTATCCAGGGGTTATGGAAGTCAAATCGGGTAACATATTCCGATTTTGTCCCTCTGCCATTCATGGAGGGAAGGTGTCCCAGACTAGCTTGGGGGCTCCTCTTGGAGCCCAAGTCCCCCTCTACCATCCCTGCAAGTCTGGGATCCCTAGCTTGAAAGGGGGCCGCTGGGCTGAACTTCCATGAGGCAGGGGGACTTTGTGAAAAATGTATCCAGGGGTTATGGAAGTCAAATCGGGTAACATATTCCGATTTTGTCCCTCTGCCATTCATGGAGGGAAGGTGGTACAGACAAGCTGGAGGTGTCCTCTTGGAGCCCTTGTCCCCCTCTTCCATCCCTGCAAGTCTGGGATCCCTATCTTGAAAGGGGGCCGCTGGGCTGAACTTCCATGAGGCAGGGGGACTTTGTGAAAAATGTATCCAGGGGTTATGGAAGTCAAATCGGGTAACATATTCCGATTTTGTCCCTCTGCCATTCATGGAGGGAAGGTGTACAGACAAGCTGGAGGTGTCCTCTTGGAGCCCTTGTCCCCCTCTACCATCCCTGCAAGTCTGGGATCCCTATCTTGAAAGGGGGCCGCTGGGCTGAACTTCCATGAGGCAGGGGGACTTTGTGAAAATTGTATCCAGGGGTTATGGAGTCAAATCGGGTAACATATTCCGATTTTGTCCCTCTGCCATTCATGGAGGGAAGGTGGTACAGACAAGCTGGAGGTGTCCTCTTGGAGCCCTTGTCCCCCTCTACCATCCCTGCAAGTCTGGGATCCCTATCTTGAAAGGGGGCCGCTGGGCTGAACTTCCATGAGGCAGGGGGACTTTGTGAAAAATGTATCCAGGGGTTATGGAAGTCAAATCGGGTAACATATTCCGATTTTGTCCCTCTGCCATTCATGGAGGGAAGGTGGTACAGACTAGCTTGGGGGCTCCTCTTGGAGCCCAAGTCCCCCTCTACCATCCCTGCAAGTCTGGGATCCCTATCTTGAAAGGGGGCCGCTGGGCTGAACTTCCATGAGGCAGGGGGACTTTGTGAAAAATGTATCCAGGGGTTATGGAAGTCAAATCGGGTAACATATTCCGATTTTGTCCCTCTGCCATTCATGGAGGGAAGGTGGTACAGACAAGCTGGAGGTGTCCTCTTGGAGCCCTTGTCCCCCTCTTCCATCCCTGCAAGTCTGGGATCCCTATCTTGAAAGGGGGCCGCTGGGCTGAACTTCCATGAGGCAGGGGGACTTTGTGAAAAATGTATCCAGGGGTTATGGAAGTCAAATCGGGTAACATATTCCGATTTTGTCCCTCTGCCATTCATGGAGGGAAGGTGTCCCAGACTAGCTTGGGGGCTCCTCTTGGAGCCCAAGTCCCCCTCTACCATCCCTGCAAGTCTGGGATCCCTAGCTTGAAAGGGGGCCGCTGGGCTGAACTTCCATGAGGCAGGGGGACTTTGTGAAAAATGTATCCAGGGGTTATGGAAGTCAAATCGGGTAACATATTCGATTTTGTCCCTCTGCCATTCATGGAGGGAAGGTGGTACAGACAAGCTGGAGGTGTCCTCTTGGAGCCCTTGTCCCCCTCTTCCATCCCTGCAAGTCTGGGATCCCTATCTTGAAAGGGGGCCGCTGGGCTGAACTTCCATGAGGCAGGGGGACTTTGTGAAAAATGTATCCAGGGGTTATGGAAGTCAAATCGGGTAACATATTCCGATTTTGTCCCTCTGCCATTCATGGAGGGAAGGTGTCCCAGACTAGCTTGGGGGCTCCTCTTGGAGCCCAAGTCCCCCTCTACCATCCCTGCAAGTCTCGGCTTCCTAGCTCCAAGGGAAGCCGCTGGAGGCAACTTCCATGAAGGAGGGGGACTTTGTGAAAAATGTATCCAGGGTTTATGGAAGTGTTATCTGGTAACATAAGCCGACTTTGTCCCTCTGCCATTCATGGAGGAAAGGTGTCCCAGACTAGTTTGAGGGCTCCTCTTGGAGCCCTTGTCCCCCTCTACCATGCCTGCAAGTCTCGGCTTCCTAGCTCCAAGGGAAGCCGCTGTAAGCAACTTCCATGAAGGAGGGGGACTTTGTGAAAAATGTATCCAGGGGTTATGGAAGTGTTATCGGGTAACATAAGCCGACTTTGTCCCTCTGCCATTCATGGAGGGAAGGTGTCACAGACTAGCTGGAGGTGTCCTCTTGGAGCCCTTGTCCCCGTCTACCATCCCTGCAAGTCTGGGATCCCTAGCTTGAAAGGGGGCCGCTGGGCTGAACTTCCATGAGGCAGGGGGACTTTGTGAAAAATGTATCCAGGGGTTATGGAAGTCAAATCGGGTAACATATTCCGATTTTGTCCCTCTGCCATTCATGGAGGGAAGGTGGTACAGACAAGCTGGAGGTGTCCTCTTGGAGCCCTTGTCCCCCTCTTCCATCCCTGCAAGTCTGGGATCCCTATCTTGAAAGGGGGCCGCTGGGCTGAACTTCCATGAGGTAGGGGGACTTTGTGAAAAATGTATCCAGGGGTTATAGAAGTCAAATCGGGTAACATATTACGATTTTGTCCCGCTGCCATTCATGGAGGGAAGGTGTTACAGACAAGCTGGAGGTGTCCTCTTGGAGCCCTTGTTCCCCTCTTCCATCCCTGCAAGTCTGGGATCCCTATCTTGAAAGGGGGCCGCTGGGCTGAACTTCCATGAGGCAGGGGGACTTTGTGAAAAATGTATCCATGGGTTATGAAAGTCAAATCGGGTAACATATTCCGATTTTGTCCCTCTGCCATTCATGGAGGAAAGGTGGTACAGACAAGCTGGAGGTGTCCTTTTCGAGCCCTTGTCCCCCTCTACCATCCCTGCAAGTCTGGGATCCCTATCTTGAAAGGGGGCCGCTGGGCTGAACTTCCATGAGGCAGGGGGACTTTGTGAAAAATGTATCCAGGGGTTATGGAAGTTAAATCGGGTAACATATTCCGATTTTGTCCCTCTGCCATTCATGGAGGGAAGGTGTCCCAGACTAGCTTGGGGGCTCCTCTTGGAGCCCAAGTCCCCCTCTACCATCCCTGCAAGTCTGGGATCCCTAGCTTGAAAGGGGGCCGCTGGGCTGAACTTCCATGAGGCAGGGGGACTTTGTGAAAAATGTATCCAGGGGTTATGGAAGTCAAATCGGGTAACATATTCCGATTTTGTCCCTCTGCCATTCATGGAGGGAAGGTGGTACAGACAAGCTGGAGGTGTCCTCTTGGAGCCCTTGTCCCCCTCTTCCATCCCTGCAAGTCTGGGATCCCTAGCTTGAAAGGGGGCCGCTGGGCTGAACTTCCATGAGGTAGGGGGACTTTGTGAAAAATGTATCCAGGGGTTATGGAAGTCAAATCGGGTAACATATTACGATTTTGTCCCGCTGCCATTCATGGAGGGAAGGTGTTACAGACAAGCTGGAGGTGTCCTCTTGGAGCCCTTGTTCCCCTCTTCCATCCCTGCAAGTCTGGGATCCCTATCTTGAAAGGGGGCCGCTGGGCTGAACTTCCATGAGGCAGGGGGACTTTGTGAAAAATGTATCCATGGGTTATGAAAGTCAAATCGGGTAACATATTCTGACTTTGTCCCTCTGCCATTCATGGAGGGAAGGTGTCCCAGACTAGCTTGGGGGCTCCTCTTGGAGCCCAAGTCCCCCTCTACCATCCCTGCAAGTCTCGGCTTCCTAGCTCCAAGGGAAGCCGCTGGAGGCAACTTCCATGAAGGAGGGGGACTTTGTGAAAAATGTATCCAGGGTTTATGGAAGTGTTATCTGGTAACATAAGCCGACTTTGTCCCTCTGCCATTCATGGAGGAAAGGTGTCCCAGACTAGTTTGAGGGCTCCTCTTGGAGCCCTTGTCCCCCTCTACCATGCCTGCAAGTCTCGGCTTCCTAGCTCCAAGGGAAGCCGCTGGAGGCAACTTCCATGAAGGAGGGGGACTTTGTGAAAAATGTATCCAGGGGTTATGGAAGTGTTATCGGGTAACATAAGCCGACTTTGTCCCTCTGCCATTCATGGAGGGAAGGTGTCCCAGACTAGCTGGAGGTGTCCTCTTGGAGCCCTTGTCCCCGTCTACCATCCCTGCAAGTCTGGTATCCCTAGCTTGAATGGGGGCCGCTGGGCTGAACTTCCATGAGGCAGGGGGACTTTGTGAAAAATGTATCCAGGGGTTATGGAAGTCAAATCGGGTAACATATTCCGATTTTGTCCCTCTGCCATTCATGGAGGGAAGGTGGTACAGACAAGCTGGAGGTGTCCTCTTGGAGCCCTTGTCCCCCTCTACCATACCTGCAAGTCTGGGATCCCTAGCTTGAAAGGGGGCTGCCGGGCTGAACTTCCATGAGGTAGGGGGACTTTGTGAAAAATGTGTCCAGTCTTATGGAAGTGTAATCGGGTAACATGGTCCGACTTTGACGCTGGGCTGAACTTCCATAAGGGTGTCCGTTTTGAGACAGAAAACCAGCTATGAGATCGAACCTGGCCGTCTCTCACCGACAGCAGTTCCAGAGCCTGGGCATGGCGGCCCGAGACACCTGGGTCTCAGAGGCATGTGTTGTGAAAAAAGGGGGTACTTTCGGACACCTCCCGGAAGAAGGTAGAGAGACCCTGGGGAGTAAGCAGGGTGTTTTGATCCCACCATCAGTTCCATGACATCCGAGGTGTCGGCTGGGAGGCAAGACTTCCCTGGAAGGGGGGTGATTTTTGGAAATGTCTACCCAGGAAAGGAGCACCGTAGGTGGGTAAGAATTTCTGACTTTCACCCCCGTGCCATTCCCGGAGGGAAGGTGGTACAGACAATGTGGAGGTCTCCTCTTGTAGCCCAAGTCCCCCTCTACCATCCCTGCAAGTTTCGGCTTCCTAGCTCCAAGGGAAGCCGCTGGAGGCAACTTCCATAAATGAGGGGGACTTTGTGAAAAATGTGTCCAGGGGTTCTGAAAGTGTAATCGGGTAACATAAGCCGACTTTGTCCCTCTGCCATTCATGGAGGGAAGGTGTCCCAGACTAGCTTGGGGGCTCATCTTGGAGCCCAAGTCCCCCTCTACCATCCCTGCAAGTCTCGGCTTCCTAGCTCCAAGGGAAGCCGCTGGGGGCAACTTCCATGAAGGAGGGGGACTTTGTGAAAAATGTATCCAGGTGTTATGGAAGTCAAATCGGGTAACATATTCCGATTTTGTCCCTCTGCCATTTCCGGAGGGAAGGTGGTACAGACAAGCTGGAGGTGTCCTCTTGGAGCCCAAGTCCCCCTCTACCATCCCTGCAATTCTGTGATCCCTAGCTTGAAAGGAGGCCGCCGGGCTGAACTTCCATGAGGTAGGGGGACTTTGTGGAAAATGTATCCAGGGGTTATGGAAGTCAAATCGGGTAACATATTCCGATTTTGTCCCTCTGCCATTCATGGAGGGAAGGTGTCCCAGACTAGCTTGGGGGCTCCTCTTGGAGCCCTTGTCCCCCTCTACCATCCCTGCAAGTCTGGGATCCCTAGCTTGAAATGGGGACGCTGGGCTGAACTTCCATGAGGTACGGGGACTTTGTGCAAAATGTATCCAGGGGTTATGGAAGTCAAATCGGGTAACATATTCCGATTTTGTCCCTCTGCCATTAATGGAGGGAAGGTGTCCCAGACTAGCTTAGGGGCTCCTCTTGGAGCCCTTGTCCCCCTCTACCATCCCTGCAAGTCTCGGCTTCCTAGCTCCAAGTGAAGCCGCTGGAGGCAACTTCCATAAATGAGGGGGACTTTGTGAAAAATGTGTCCAGGCTTATGGAAGTCAAATCGGGTATCATAATCCGACTTTGTCCCTCTGCCATTCCTGGAGGGAAGGTGGTACAGACAAGCTTGAGGTCTCCTCTCAGATCACAAGTCTCCCTTTACCTTCCCTGCAAGTCTCGGCTTCTTAGCTCCAAGGGAAGCCGCTGGAGGCAACTTCCTTAAATGAGGGGGACTTTGTGAAAATTGTGTCCAGGCTTATGGAAGTCAAATCGGGTAACATAATCCGACTTTGTCCCTTCTGCCATTCCCGGAGGGAAGGTGGTACAGACAAGCTTGAGGTCTCCTCTCGGATCACAGGTCCCCCTCTACCTTCCCTGCAAGTCTCGGTTGCCTAGCTCCAAGGGAAGCCGCTAGAGGCAACTTCCATAAATGAGGGGGACTTTGTGAAAAATGTACCCAGGCTTATGGAAGTCAAATCGGGTAACATGGTCTGGCTTTGACCGCTGGGCTGAACTTCCATAAGGGTGTCCGTTTTGAGACAGAGAACCAGCTATGAGAACGAACCTGGCTGTCTCATACCGACAGCAGTTCCAGAGCCTGGGCATGACGGCTCGAGACCCCTGGGTCTCAGAGGCATGTGACGTGAAAGGGGGGGTACTTTCGGACACCTCCCGGAAGAAGGTAGAGAGACCCTGGGGAGTGGGCAGGGTGTTTTGATCCCACCATCAGTTCCATGACATCCGAGGTGTCGGCTGGGAGGATAGACTTCAACAGAAGGGGGGTGATTTTTGGAAATGTCTACCCAGGAAAGTAGCACCGTAGGCGTGTAAGAATTTCTGACTTTCGCCCCCTGCCATTCCCGGAGGGAAGGTGGTACAGACAAGCTTGAGGTCTCCTCTCGGATCACAAGTCCCCCTCTACCTTCCCTGCAAGTCTCGGCTTCCTAGCTCCAAGGGAAGCCGCTGGAGGCAACTTCCATAAATGAGGGGGACTTTGTGAAAAATGTGTCCAGGCTTATGGAAGTCAAATCGGGTAACATAATCCGACTTTGTCCCTCTTCCATTCCCGGAGGGAAGGTGGTATAGACAAGCTTGAGGTCTCCTCTCGGATCACAAGTCCCCCTTTACCTTCCCTGCAAGTCTCGGCTTCCTAGCTCCAAGGGAAGCCGCTGGAGGCAACTTCCATAAATGAGGGGGACTTTGTGAAAAATGTACCCAGGCTTATGGAAGTCAAATCGGGTAACATGGTCTGGCTTTGACCGCTGGGCTGAACTTCCATAAGGGTGTCCGTTTTGAGACAGAGAACCAGCTATGAGAACGAACCTGGCTGTCTCATACCGACAGCAGTTCCAGAGCCTGGGCATGACGGCTCGAGACCCCTGGGTCTCAGAGGCATGTGACGTGAAAGGGGGGGTACTTTCGGACACCTCCCGGAAGAAGGTAGAGAGACCCTGGGGAGTGGGCAGGGTGTTTTGATCCCACCATCAGTTCCATGACATCCGAGGTGTCGGCTGGGAGGCAAGACTTCAACAGAAGGGGGGTGATTTTTGGAAATGTCTACCCAGGAAAGTAGCACCGTAGGCGTGTAAGAATTTCTGACTTTCGCCCCCTGCCATTCCCGGAGGGAAGGTGGTACAGACAAGCTTGAGGTCTCCTCTCGGATCACAAGTCCCCCTTTACCTTCCCTGCAAGTCTCGGCTTCCTAGCTCCAAGGGAAGCCGCTGGAGGCAACTTCCATAAATGAGGGGGACTTTGTGAAAAATGTACCCAGGCTTATGGAAGTCAAATCGGGTAACATGGTCTGACTTTGACCGCTTGGCTGAACTTCCATAAGGGTGTCCGTTTTGAGACAGAGAACCAGAAAACCAGCTATGAGATCGAACCTGGCCGTCTCTCACCGACAGCAGTTCCAGAGCCTGGGCATGATGGCTCGAGACCCCTGGGTCTCAGAGGCATGTGACGTGAAAGGGGGGGGTACTTTTGGACACCTCCCGGAAGAAGGTAGAGAGGCCAAGGGGAGCGAACTGGGTGGGCGCATCCCACCGGCAGTTCGACGGGCCTGGTCAGGAGTACCTCGCTCCTCCCGCCGGCAAGAGAAGGTAGACTTTGTCGGTTTGAGCGAGAGGACCAGCTATGAGATCGAACCTGGCTGTCTCTCCCCAGCAGCAGTTCCAGGGGCTGGGCAGGAGTCCCCCGCTCCTCCCGCCGGCAAGAGAAGGTAGACTTTGTTGGTTTAAGCGAGAGGACCAGCTATGAGAACGAACCTGGCTGTCTCACACCGACAGCAGTTCCAGAGCCTGGGCATGACGGCTCGAGACCCCTGGGTCTCAGAGGCATGTGACGTGAAAGGGTGGGGTACTTTCGGACACCTCCCGGAAGAAGGTAGAGAGGCCAAGGGGAGCGAACTGGGTGGGCGCATCCCACCGGCAGTTCGACGGGCCTGGTCAGGAGTACCTCGCTCCTCCCGCCGGCAAGAGAAGGTAGACTTTTAGACTTTGTCGGTTTGAGCGAGAGGACCAGCTATGAGATCGAACTTGGCTGTCTCACACCGACAGCAGTTCCAGAGCCTGGGCATGACGGCTCGAGACCCCTGGGTCTCAGAAGCATGTGACTTGAAAGGGGGGGTACTTTTGGACACCTCCCGGAAGAAGGTAGAGAGGCCAAGGGGACCGAACTGGGTGGGCGCATCCCACCGGCAGTTCGACGGGCCTGGGCAGGAGTGCCTCGCTCCTCCCGCCGGCAAGAGAAGGTAGACTTTGTCGGTTTGAGCGAGAGGACCAGCTATGAGATCGAACCTGGCTGTCTCTCCCCAGCAGCAGTTCCAGGGGCTGGGCAGGAGTCCCCCGCTCCTCCCGCCGGCAAGAGAAGGTAGAGTTTGTTGGTTTGAGCGAGAGGACCAGCTATGAGAACGAACCTGGCTGTCTCACACCGACAGCAGTTCCAGAGCCTGGGCATGACGGCTCGAGACCCCTGGGTCTCAGAGGCATGTGACGTGAAAGGGGGGGGTACTTTCGGACACCTCCCGGAAGAAGGTAGAGAGGCCAAGGGGAGCGAACTGGGTGGGTGCATCCCACCGGCAGTTCGACGGGCCTGGGCAGGAGTGCCTCGCTCCTCCCGCCGGCAAGAGAAGGTAGACTTTTAGACTTTGTTGGTTTGAGCGAGAGGACCAGCTATGAGATCGAACCTGGCTGTCTCACACCGACAGCAGTTTCAGAGCCTGGGCATGACGGCTCGAGACCCCTGGGTCTCAGAAGCATGTGACGTGAAAGGGGGGGTACTTTCGGACACCTCCCGGAAGAAGGTAGAGAGGCCAAGGGGACCGAACTGGGTGGGCGCATCCCACCGGGTTCGACGGGCCTGGGCAGGAGTGCCTCGCTCCTCCGGCCGGCAATAGAAGGTAGACTTTGTCGGTTTGAGCGAGAGGACCAGCTATGAGATCGAACCTGGCTGTCTCTCCCCAGCAGCAGTTCCAGGGGCTGGGCAGGAGTCCCCCGCTCCTCCTGCCGGCAAGAGAAGGTAGACTTTGCCGGTTTGAGCGAGAGGACCAGCTATGAGATCGAACCTGGCTGTCTCTCCCCAGCAGCAGTTCCAGGGGCTGGGCAGGAGTCCCCCGCTCCTCCCGCCGGCAAGAGAAGGTAGACTTTGTTGGTTTGAGCGAGAGGACCAGCTATGAGAACGAACCTGGCTGTCTCACACCGACAGCAGTTCCAGAGCCTGGGCATGTCGGCTCGAGACACCTGGGTCTCAGAGGCATGTGACGTGAAAGGGGGGGGTACTTTCGGACACCTCCCGGAAGAAGGTAGAGAGGCCAAGGGGAGCGAACTGGGTGGGCGCATCCCACCGGCAGTTCGACGGGCCTGGGCAGGAGTGCCTCGCTCCTCCCACCGGCAAGAGAAGGTAGACTTTGTCGGTTTGAGCGAGAGGACCAGCTATGAGAACGAACCTGGCTGTCTCACCCCAACAGCAGTTCCAGGGGCCTGGGTAGGAGTCCACCACTCCTCCCTCTGGCAGAGAAGGTAGACTTTGTCGGTTTGAGCGAGAGGACCAGCTATGAGAGCGAACCTGGCCGTCGCACCCCAGCAGCAGTTCCAGGGGCTGGGCAGGACTGTTTGCCACACCCCGGTCTCAGAGACGTGTCCCACGAAAGGAGGGTCCCCTTTCCAATACCTGGCGGAAGAAGGTAGAGAGGCTCCGGGGGGTGAACTGCTTGGGCGCATCCCACCAGCAGTTCCAGGGGCCTGGGTAGGAGTCCCCCACTCCTCCCTCTGGCAGAGAAGGTAGACTTTGTCAGTTTGAGCGAGAGGACCAGCTATGAGAGCGAACCTGGCCGTCGCACCCCAGCAGCAGTTCCAGGGGCTGGGCAGGACTGTTTGCCACACCCCGGTCTCAGAGAAGTGTCCCACGAAAGGGGGGTCCCCTTTCCAATACCTGGCGGAAGAAGGTAGAGAGGCTCTGGGGGGTGAACTGCTTGGGTGCATCCCACCAGCAGTTCCAGGGGCCTGGGCATGAGTCCCCCACTGCTCCTGCTGACAGAGAAGGGCTATCTTTGTCGTTTTGAGAGAGATGACCGTGAATGAGAATGAATCTATCTGTTGCACCCGCTATCAGTTCCAGGGGTTCGGGGAGGAGCCCCCCACTCCTCCCGCTGACAAAGAGAAGGAGCGGACCGTGAAGGAGGGTGCACCGAGCAGGTGCACCCGACCTGAAGTTCCAGCGGCTGGGCATTTCGAGTCCCCATTTACCCTTTCAAGGGGATGGGGTGTCATGCCAGGGGAGTCAAGTCTCCCATACCTTGCGGAAGAAGGTAGCGAGTCCCCAGGGGTGAACTGCGTGGTCGTACCCCACCATCAGTTCCATTGCCTTGTATGGTTCAGACATCTCTCCTATGGTGCACCGGGCTCCCTTGCCAAGGAGTAGTTCCATAGAAACAGTAGAGAGAAGGAGGTACACGCCGTTGGTTCACTTGAAGGCAGACAAGTGTCAGCGGATATCTGCCAAGCCGTCAGCCCTGCAGCTGCCATTACACGGGCTGTCAGCAGTTAATCTTGCCCGAGACTACAGACCCTAAAAGATATTCCCTAATCACTACCTAACACTAACTAGCTAAATGATAGAATAATTCCGAATTTTTGGATCAATAGAATCGCACAGCACACAACAACCAGCTCCTATCTCTCCAAAAACTAAACCCACAAAATGGATACCGGGGAGTGCCTCGATTTATATAATAAGAGGTAGACTACTTTCTGATTGGTTGCTAGGGATGTTGCTAAGCTGTGACAATGCCTTCCCATTGGCTATAAGCAAAAATAGGGAGGGGTGAACAATAACCTCACATGGAAAACAAGGGAAAAAAATGCGAATATGCCTTTCACGAATAATTCGCAATATTATACAATTCGCAGAAGCAGAATCCATAGCCGAACGGCCTTATAGGAATAGATTTATGCGAATTTTTAAAATGCCCGATTTTTTCGCATTACAGGAACCGTTGTAAAATAGGCTACATGAAATGGTATTTCAAGGGTCACTCAGTAAGTACACGATAGGATGTCTGGTAATATTTAGGTGCCCATTATTCTCTCAATAAAGGCTATATGTGAAATACTCAATAACACTTGTTTAGGCGGGCGGGAAAATCATAACACGAAAAGTATTTTTTTGCGAATGTTATTGCAGCGAATTTTCGCATACAATACAATATATTGAAAGTGTTACAATTAAATGAGTAAGGATCCTGAACGGTTTTGGACATGTCAAGTAATTTCTGTGCTAGATTGCTTGTCATGGAACATAATTTAGCATTTGCGAAAAACCGTATTTACAATATGCGAGTAGATCGGATCGCATACAAGCTGTAAGGAAAAAACAGCTAACAGTGGTTGGGATATTATATGCGAAAATTCGCTAACATTAAATGCGTAAAAAAATTCGGTTCGTGTAATGGTTAGATGGCTCTTCCCAACTTGGGAAGAGCCAGCTAACCATTACACGAACAGAATTTTTTTTACGCATTTAATGTTAGCGAATTTTCGCATATAATATAAGAAAGTTAAAACTATATGAGTAACTGAACGCTTTTGACATGTCAAGTGAATTCTCTGCACGGTTGCTAGTCATGGAACATAACCTAGCCTTTGCGGAAAAAAAAAACGTCTTTACAACATGCGATCCGCACACAAGCTTTAAGCATTAGCAATAAGCATAGTAATACTTGACTGATGAATTGACTCGAAATTTTGCGAAAATAGTGTCAAAAGCATTCAGTTACTCATATAGTTTTAACTTTCTTATATTATATGCGAAAATTCGCTAACATTAAATGCGTAAAAAAAATTCTGTTCGTGTAATGGTTAGCTGGCTCATCCAAACTACTGTTAGCTGCTTTTGCTTACAGCTTGTGTGTGATTTATAATATGTGAGTTGTTCTAAATGCATTGGGCCTAATAAATTATATTTCTATTGTTTTATTAGCTTAAAAGGAAACGAAATTTCGTTTTAACGAATATAGAGGCAAATATTCTTATTGTTCGCGAATTCTCGAAGTTGCGATATTCGCGATAAAAATTCGCAAATCGGATATTCGCGCTCAACACTATTATTGAATTATATTTCAGTTAATAAATTATCTAAACATGATATATGCATATGGCGATTGTAAACTTATAAATTTAATTAATCTCTATTATTCTATATTGTAGCATAAAGTGACATTTTTATTTTGATTATATAATTTTATTTCAAATATTTTTTTACATTAGTTAATTTTTGTACAAAGATGCCATTAAAATTTGGACTAAATTTTACCACTGTCATGAAGTACAATGTGTAACGATAAGATAGAACTATGCCCGTGAAAAGTAAACTAGTTTTAAAGTTATTAGCACAAAAATAGATACCTTATCATATTTAAGAAAAAATTTAAATTAGCGTTAAAGTAAAAATGGGCATGGGGTACAGAGGGTTAATGTTTCTAAATATGTGATGTATACATAATTAGAATGATGTGTGCACATATTTACCCTCCTGGTGCGGGGTGGTAACTAACGCCTCCTCCTCTTCATCAGGAGCTGAAGTGGGGATATCCTCCTCTGCAGGAGCTGGCCCAGATGTTTTCGGCACTTCTGAGGGTCTGGGCTCATCAGCTGCCACCTCCACATCATTCCCCACATCAGGTGGGTTGGTGGCACCTACATGACTGTGGGAGGGGCCCGCCTGCTAATCCTCCTCCTCCTCCTCTGCGGAGACCTCCACTAAATCTAAATCCGCCGTCGTGATATGGCGGCGGACCGTTGGCACTGGAAGCCCTGTAATCACACAACATTCGGATTTAGGCTCTATTTAAACGTCCGTAATGTGTTTTTCATATCCACCCACACAAAAAAAAAAAAAAACGGAGACCGGAAATGTGCGTGACGCATTTTGAAGACCGCACATCAACAGCAATAATATAATATGACTATTCTTGGCCTCAATTGAGGACAATAATACAAGGATTATTAATAAATATCATCCAAAACACAGCAAAAAGTATTTGTTAGAGGGTGGAAATATTATATTTAATGTTCACGTTATAAGATCAAATGGTTTTCCTGTTGTATGTGTGTGGGGTCTGAGCAATCGGATATTGGCCAGCTGAGCAGAGATGTACCTGTCTAGGGAAGTGACGGTATGGTATGGGGTGTACATCTGGTTCGCCTCCCCGTGGTGCACCCTGGGTAACGCTAAATGAACCAGCAAATAATGGCAGGAAGAATTTTTATTTTTTTTCTCCAAACAAATAAGACATAAACTCTAATAAATAGACTATGTGTTTGTGTTTGCGTGTGCTATACAGTGTGTGCTATACAGTGTGTGGCAGGAAAATGTATATGCAATGTGCATGTGCTTGATATTTCTTTGCTGTCCATACATACTTGCTACAGAAAAAGTGCTGTGATGGCAAAACAATACTTATTACAACAATGATGAATATCTAATCAGACATCATAAAAGATGAAGTTATATTTAGTGCAAAAATATATCCGTTCTTTTTTTTTTAAGAACTGAAATGTGGACCCAGAAGTGCGGGTCCGCTCTTCTGGAGACAGGACGCACATCGTGCGGCCCCCAAAGAGATGAATGGGTCCTCAATTCAGTTCAGAAAAATAAATAATGAAATTGAGCACCTGTGAATGGGCCCTTCGAGAAACAACTCAGAACTAATAAGAAATGCTAAGTAAGGCTATTTTCACAATAGCAGCAGAGAGCTCTGGAACCTCGGATCCGTCCTGCCGCTAGTTTACGCGTGGCTCAGGAATACCGCTCCAAACCCATTGACTGTAGTGGGAACGGGGCGTCATACCAAGGCTGCAACGATAAACCATGCCGAGAGGTGCACAGAATAAAACTACAACATGTCGGCATGGTTTGCAGATGTTCATGCCCAGGAATAACGCCACGATCCCTTGAAAGTCAATGGTGATGGAGCTGTAGTATGGGGCCACACGTACACTAGCGGCAGGACGGATCCGACAAGCTGTTCACATGACGGAACAGCTTGGCGACGTCCATGCCGCTATTGTGAAACTAACCTAAGTGGGGGATGTATGTAATGTAATGATGGATGGGGACTTTTGTTGTAAGGCTCCTTTCACACGAGCGAGTTTTCCACGCGGGTGCAATGCGTGACGTGAACGAATAGCACCCACACTGAATCCTGACCCATTCATTTCAATGGGTCTGTGTACATGAGCGTTGTTTTTCACGTATCAATTCTGCGTTGTATGAAAATCGCAGCATGTTCTATATTCTGCGTTTTTCAAGCAGCCCTGGCCCCATAGAAGTGAATAGGGCTGCGTGAAAAATGTATTGCATCCGCATGCAAGTGCGGGTGCGATCCGTTTTTCACTGGTGGTTGCTAAGAGATGTGGTTTGTAAACCAGCACGCACGTGAAAAACGCATCAAAACGCATTGCACCCGCGTGTAAAAAAACTGAACGCAATCGCAGATAAAACTGAGTCAACTTTCTTGCAAAATAGTGCGAGTTTCACTGAACGCACCCTGGACGTATCTGGACCTAATCCGTCCGTGTGAAAGGGGCCTAAGGGCTGTTTCACACGAGCGGATGCCGTGCGTGACATCCGCTCCGTGAATGACAGCCAAGACCCGATGCGGACAGCAGAAGCACGGAGCATTAACATGATTGATAATGCTCCGTGCCTCTCTGTGATCTCTTTACTACAAAATCACAATGACAACTTTATCTCACTGTGATTTCGTAGTATAGAGATCACAGAGAGGCACAAAGCATTATCAATCATGTTAATGCTCCGTGCTTCTTCTGTCCGCATCGGGTCTTGGCTGTCATTCACGGAGCGGATGTCACGCACAGCATCCGCTCGTGTGAAACAGCCCTAATACAGATTGATGATTGCTGTGTATCTAGATATACACACACATATATTTATTATTATGTGTGTGTGCAAAGTACAAAATCAGCCGGTTACATCATACCGCGCTGTGTGGATAAATATATATATATACACTCACAGCGAGGGAGAGATGTATGAGGTAAAGGGATGATTTGCTATGTTTCACAACAGGTAAAAATAAGTAATAATTTGTAACGGGTGCTAAAAAAAAAAAGTACCAGGGCAGACTCTGTGACTGATCTCATTGACCCAGTCCGGGTGCCTCCGCTTCAGATCAGACCACTTCTTAACTATTTGCAACTCGTCGTGGCTACGTCCAAATTTTTTTTCTAAAACCTTGACGACCCCCGCGATGATCGCCCTCTTTTCGGCCTGCTTCCGGGTCCGATCATAACCCTTCTTCAACATGCGCTGCAGGATAAAGATGCAAACATGTATTACAAAATTTAGGAAATACAAGGATTATTAATAAATATCATCCAAAACACAGCAAAAAGTATTTGTTAGGGCTCTTTCACACTTGCGTTGTTGGGATCCGGCGTGCAATTCCGTTGCCGGAGGTGCCCGCCGGATCCGTAACACCGCAAGTGAACTGAAAGCATTTGAAGACTGATCAGTCTTCAAAATGCGTTCAGTATTACTATGGCAGCCAGGACGCTATTAAAGTCCTGGTTGCCATGGTAGTGGTGGGGAGCGGGGGAGCAGTGTGCTTGCCGCCCGTGCGGCTCCTAGGGTGCTCCGGGGTGGCGTCGGGGCGCCCCATGCGCATGGATCGCGTGATCCATGCGATCGCGTGGTCCATGCGCGTGGGGCGCCCTGGCGTCGCTCTGGGGCGCCCCGGGGGCCGCGCGGACGGTGGATGTGCTGCTCCCCCGCTCCCCACTACACTTTACCATGGCAGACAGGACCTGGCAGCCATGGTAACCATTCAGAAAAAGCTGAGCGCCGAAACGACATTTAGCTTAAGGCCGGATCCGGATTAATGCCTTTCAATGGGCATTAATTCCGGATCCGGCCTTGCGGCAAGTGTTCAGGATTTTTGCACGGCGCAAAAAGCGCAGTATGCTGCGGTATATTATCCAGCCAAAAAACATTCCGGTCCTGAACTGAAGACATCCTGATGCATCCTGAACGGATTTCTCTCAATTCAGAATGCATGGGGATAAAACTGATCAGGATTTTTCCGGCATAGAGCCCCGACGACGGAACTCTATGCCGGAAAAGAACAAGTGTGAAAGAGCCCTTAGAAGGTGGAAATATTATATTTAATGTTCACGTTATAAGATCAAATTGTTTTCCTGTTGAATGTGTGTGGGGTCTGAGCAATCGGATATTGGCCAGCTGAGCAGAGATGTACCTGTCTAGTGAAGTGACGGTACGGTATGGGGTGTACATCTGGTTCGCCTCCCCGTGGTGCACCCTGGGTAACACTAAATGAACCAACAAATAATGGCAGGAAAAAATGTTTAATTTTTCTCCAGACCAATAAGACATGGGGCCAGATTTATCATTAGCTCAAGTCAGAATAATGGAGTGAAAAAGTCGCAAGAAAATGCGCAAACGCTAAAACTGTGCACAAATTTGCGACTTTTTTCTGCTCTGCACTATGCTCGCCAGTTTTATGAAAGTGGGTGTGTTTTCTTATGTAAATGAATCTCTAGACACGTTTACTATTGGGACTATTTAAAAAGTCGCAAAAAAGTGGCAAAAAAAAGCGCTAGTTTACTCCAGTGAGGACCATGCTTATCTTATGAGAGTTTTTAATAGAACATGCGACTTTTTAGTAAGGACGTGCGACTTTTGTAAAGCTGCTTACTGACAGATAAACTGCTACCGTCAAACCACATTTATTACAGTCTTAAAGGGCCGATCATAAATCTGACTTGGCTAAAACTGACTTTAGACATATGTGAAAGTGGAGTGAGCTGTCAGAGTAATGATAAATCTGGCCCTATGTGTTTGCGTGTGGTATGCAGTGTGTGGTATGCAGTGTGTGGTATGCAGTGTGTGGCAGGAAAATGTATATGCAATGTGCATGATATTTCTTTGCTGTCCATACATACATACATACATACATACATACTTGCTACAAAGTGCTGTGATGTCAAAACAATACTTATTACAACAATGATGATTATCTAATCAGACATGGTAAAAAATAAAGTTATATTTAGTGCGTACATATATTCGCATACTTGCGCATGCGCAAATATTTAAATACACTATTGCTTAATAATTACTATACTATACAGATATGGTTCGAACATGCATTCAAAAAGTTATCACATGAAGTGTTGTACTTACAGTTAGCAGGAGTTCATCCTCTTCATCGTGGAATTTGCTGCCCACCATTTTCTCTTGTCAAGATTCACTCTTAAAATGGATCTGACGTACTCGCGATAAACCACGCCTATAATGCGTGCGCACGTGCGCACGCACAATCGCATCACACTATTATTAACTTGGGTGGTGTTATGAAACAAATAAGTGAATAAGCGAATATATCAAATAGGCGAATTATCTAACAGCCAGCGATTAGGCGAATATTTGAAAAATACTATTAACCCTGCCACAGTAGTTAAAATAGAACGTCGGAACTTAGTTTTCACGAACGTATGGAAAACTCCGATCCGATGGTATATTCTAACCACACAGTGAAGTGACGCTTGTCGGGGAGGAGTATGTTAAATGTATCGCATAATATGTATTATGCGATTCAAAAAATTCGAATTATCGCATATGCGAAATAATAGCGAATTCTAATATTCGCGAATATTTTACGAATATTCATTTGAATATTCGTGAAATATTGCGAATTCGAATATGGGACATGCCGCTCAACACTACTAGACACTTTTTTATTTGGTTTTCTGTATATCTGAGATACTGTCTGCCGTGACATTTATATGGTGAAGAAGACTTGTTGCCTCTGGAGACTGACCACAGCATCTGGCAGGTCAAAAACTGGGAGTGCGCTCCTAGTCGTGCTCCATCTCCCCCTAACGAGGATCTGAGGAGCCAGATGGTGTGTACAGCAGCCTCCTGAATGATCCAAGGCTGCCGCACAAAAGTTCCTGTGGCAGGACTCTATACCAGAAAAATGCTATAGATGCATTGGGGTGTATGAGAGAAGAAGTCTAATGATTGTTTGTTCAAGTTCCCTAGGGAAACTATTAAAAAATTTTAAAAAAAAAGGTTTTAAAAATGTATTTCCCACAAATTGAAGTAAAATACATAAACAATTATAAAATAAACATCATAGACATTTCCACATGCGAAAAACGCCCCTTACTATTAAAACATAAGAATATTTATCCCATACCGAAAATTGCAAAATCGGAAAAAAATAATTCAAAATGCCTTATTTGCAGTTTTTTGGGGTTGCTTCTTCTCCCCTATTTTTTTCCTGCTTCACACTACATTGTATGCAACTGTAAATAGTGCCATTAAAAAGTACAACTTGTCCCACAAAAAACAAGCTTTAATACGGCTATGTGAATAGTATAAATGTGAAACTAAAAAGTTATAGTTTGGGAAGGTTGGGAATAAAAAATGGGAAATCATCTGGTCCTGAAAGGGTTAATAATGCCTCCTGTTAAATGCTTTAGAACAGTGGTTCACCTTTTCACAAGACGTTTGAAGCGAGTGACCCCAAGGAAGTGAACAGTGACAGAAACTAACTAGAGTCACCGCCAGGGAGACAAAAACAACACACCTTCTCCCTGGCTGTGACGCTCTCCGCTGTCATTGGATCGTGGGACAGCCAGGGAGAAGGAGACTCCCATTGAGAAACCCTGGCGTCTCCTCCTCCCTGTACAGATGCTCAGTATTAGCATACTGAGCGGGACAATAGCGGGGCGGGGTGCAGGAGCGATATTTAAAAAAATCAGGCAGGGTGGCAGCATTAGTGAGTGAGGGTACCCTGCAAGTAAAAGTATTTATCTCAATTAATACAAAACCATGAAAGGCAATGTTGGTTTTCCTCTTTCCCCTCCCCCTTTCCCTTCCTTGCTATTCCCCTTCCTTCCCCATCCCCAACTTTCCCCATCCCCTATATTTACCCTAAACGCGTGACTACCTTGCGCACCTTGGATTCTCTGTTGAATGAACTACTTTATGCAGTAGATTATTATTTTGCGGGTAACAAGATTGGACTCTTACGTCAATATGGTGTCACTGATCCCAGTGTGATGTTCAGAATTTTTTTTATCCATGTTACTTTGTTTTTGTGCAAATTTTCAATAAAAACAGTGTGCAGCAAAATGACACCATGTTAAGACTAATGATGGATGATGATTACTTTTTAAATTACATTTTGCGCTACTAAACATACAGGAGAAGACAGCATTTACATACTGTTGAGGGAAGTGTCATATTTAAGTATATATATATATGTATATATGCCCTGACATATATGCATATATATATGGGCCCTTTTTCTGGGCCCGTCCAGTTGGGATGCGTTGCATACATGGAGATGTATGTGTGCCCCCTTGGCCGCATGCATCTCTATGTATGTAGGGCATGTTATAGGGGTGGGTTTCAGGGGTATGGGCACATATGCATCTATAGATGTGGCCCAGACATCTATGGATATATATGTGCCCCTATACAGTATATAGGAGGGCTTATTCCTGCCCCTATGTGAATAATGTCCGTTCATATATGCTTATAGATGTGCCCCAGTCCTCTATGGGCATATATGGCCGGAATCCCGCTCATATGCGCCTGCTGGGTGGGTGGAGGAGACCGACAGTTGGACAATTATGTCCAGCGTCGGCCTCTACAAAGGACAGAGGATCAATAAGATCCTCTGCCCTTTGTCACCATCTCCGGACGCGCCGGAGATGGTGTGCCTGACAGAGACATGGGAACAAAGAGTTCCCATGCCCCTGTGAGTGGCTGACCTCCAGCGCTGTAATTACAGCGCCGGAGGTAGGCGTCCGCTTCACAGGCGGGAGGTTCAAAGGATCCCCCCCCCCTGGAAGCGCGCTCCGAGATCCTCGGGCCGGCGCGGTGACGTCATATCACCGCGCCGGCCCACGTGTTGAGGCCGGCGGTGCGCATGCGCACGGCGGCAATAGGAGGACTGCGAGCGGGCGCCGCCAAGTTTAAATAGACCGGCGGCGCACCGCTCAGGGGCCAGGTAAGTCCACCCAGCAAGAAGAGGCATCCCCTGGACCAACGAGCCCCCCTGGACAACGAGCATATAACCGCTGAGTATCTTTAACCCTTATCCCCCTACTCCACCAACGATGCCCTGCATTTAACCCTTATCCCCCTACCCTATATCACCAACGATATATATATATGTATATATACCACCAACGATATATATATATATTATCCCCCTGCCCTATACCACCAACGATTCCCCTGCATATACCACCAATGACCAACCCCTGTGTTCCCTTGGTTTCCCCCTATAACCCTTGGTTACCCTTACCTTCCCCTGCCCTGAGCCTAATCCACCTGTGTTCCCCCAGGATCCCTCATGTACCCCGCTACCCTGGTAGCCCTATACTGCCTGTCCCATGTTGCCCCAACATTCCCAGCAGTTCCCCTGTGGACCCTGTAACCCCAGCAGCATGGTTGCTGCCCTTATCCCCTACCCTGCTGCCCCAGTCTGAAGAGCATTAACACCTTGAATGCTCTGTTCCCCTGCTCTGCAAGTCTGCAGAGCATTAACCTCCCAGACCCCTGTGTCCCTTGGCCTGCAGGTATTAACCCCTGCAGAGCCACCATTGTGTTTAACCCCTTGTACCCCGTAGGGACAGTGATTAGTCAGGCGGGTGGGTTACTGATATTTGTGTGTATGAATGTATTATTGTAATGTATAGATAGTATGTGGGGTGGAATTTGGGATTGTGCTGTGTAGTGTAGTTAGGCTTGTATTGTGTTTATTGTAGTACTGTTTCTGTACTGCGGTGTGTACGTCTATATGTATATATATATATTCATATCCATTGATCCATGAATATATATAGATATAGCGTATTGCTAGACTTGTATAATTGTATTGTGTAATAAATATTCCTTATTGTTCATAATGCAGTGTATGGTGTTTTTAGTAGTCGCCGCCGTAGTATAGTGATAGTAAGTCGCACGTAGTGTAGTTCAGTGTAGTGTATATGCAATCAGAGGTAATCAGTAGTGTTTGTTGTTTATTTAGGTATAAATAGGCGGAGTCATCACTAGACGACTCACGCCTATTTATGAATATTAATTATTGAGATTTGCATAAATATCAATAATTAATATCCCCTTTAACATTGGCGAGCCAGGCCCACTGCTAGGAATTTGTTTTCTGTGTTTGTTTCTGGTGAAAAAAAAAAAAAAAATCACTTACGCTGTGAACTAGTCAGGCGGGAGGGACGCGTTCAGTGGATTCTGAGCGTCCATTGCCTGATAGTTCATACAGGTAAAGCGTTTTGTTCAATCAGAACCAAACACAGAGCAATCTCTACAGCAGAGAATTTTAATCTTTCTGATTTGTGTATTAACGATTTTCTGATTGCCTTGCACGCCTGCTGAACACTGGAGAGAAGTCGTCGCATACGTCACTGAAGAGAGGACCATCGCCGTTGGAGCTGAACAGAGAAGTCCGGTTGAGCGGGAGAAGACGTTCCTGATACTACAGGATCTCCTCCACGCAGCACACAAGAGACAACAAAGGACAGCCCCAAGGAAGATGGCCTCTCATCAAAACGTGAGTATGGACTTCTCCAAACTACACCAGCTAGCTAAACACAGCACATTTAACCCCATCCTCCCCACCACCCACAAGTCAGCAGAAATGCTGTGGTCCGATTTGTTAGTACAGGCTTGTAGTTGCGACAAGCTTTGTGTTAACAAACGGACAGTATTGAACAAGGCCACCAGACGGCTTCGGATGCTAGCCAAACTTGTGCAAACATTTGAGGTTAGCATCTGCAAGCCAAAGGAAGTTGCACTGGTGTCTCGGTCAACGGAGACAATTCCTCCGAACATTCACTGCCAATGCTGTGCCAGTAATTCGGACCAGGTTTCGGCATTGCAGGCACAGCTGGCGGAGAATGTGCAGTCTACTGTTGACCGAGATGCGCAGGTGGCTAGGATAGAGTCACAGTTAGTAGAGCTGCAGAGGCAGAAGGAGGAAATTGAGGCTAAGTTGACTCAGTCTTAGGCCTCATGCACACGACCGTTGTGTGCATCCGCGTCCGTGGTTCCGTTTTCTGTTTTTTTTCGCGGCTCCATTGACTTTCAATGGGTCCGTGGAAAAATCGGAAAATGCACCGTTTGGCAGCCGCATCCGTGATCCGTGTTTCCTGGGCGTGAAAAAAATATGACCTGTCCTATTTTTTTTCACGATCAACGGTTCGCGGACCCATTCAAGTCAATGGGTCCGTGAAAAATCAGGTTATCACCAAGTTGGTGCTTGCCCTTTCTTTTTCCGTAAAGTCAGGGTCGGAATCTCCCAAAACTTTGCCCTGTGCAGGGAAAAAAGGGGGGAGAGTAGTCTGTGACAGGCCAAATCACCAGACCAAGCCTGTCCAGACTAACAGAGATTTTTCCCTGATTTTGGGAAAAAGAACTGTAGTGAAGAGTGCGTCCCTGAGGATGGTACAATTCAGGAGAAGGGAGCACGGCTGCAGTGTAGATGGACCTGGGCCATGCAGAGCAAACATCAGATGTTTTGCATGTGGTGGCCTAGGTCACATAGCGAGACACTGCAAAACAGATAGGAACATAACACACAGGACAGGAAACCAAGTCACATGTTTCAGGTGTGGGAACAAAGGACACATTGCAAGGAATTGCCCTTGTGCAAGTAATTGCAATGTGTCCAACAGTAGTATTAGCCAGGTAACAAATTGTGCAGTGGGGTCTAGTCAGCTTGGCCATAAAGGGGTTACCCCTCGGCAGCATCACCAGCTGTTGAGGGGTCAGAATGGCCAAGCTAGGCTAGGCAACATTTGACACCCCTGTACTATTTGTTACACCGTTTGTTCCCTGTGTATGTCCATGTTGTGTGTTTTTGTTATCTGTTAGTACTGTACATTTTTCTTGATGTTGATGGTGGTAGTCCTTGTCTGCGAATGTGTTCCACCATGCTGATTTTTGTCGTTTACATTCCTTGCTGTGAGTCCGGTCGCTGCTGTTTTTGATTCATTCTTGTGTCCCCTTAGAGTGGAACAGTGTTATACTGTGGATCGAGAACGTATAGGTTCGCGAGCAGATAATTTCACACGGGAAATCCTGCACAAAGGATGATGTGATTTTATTCTAGGCAGCCAGGGTCTCAGATCGATACAGATAACACTGTTGTGCTCAAGGTTTTCGTTAGGGCTGTGTTACACTGGGGACTGGGGCGGACAGACAACATTGGTGTAATGTTGTGCTGCGCACTTAATTCTAGTCCGAGCAGGTAGTACAGCTCTGATAGGGATTAGACGCAGAGTGTTTGGCAGCAGAGTGTGGACTGTGTTCTTGTGTTGTGGGGTCCTGGGGAGCCAGGGCATGACTATGCCATTGGTTCTGCGGGCCTCCACAAGGCAGGATCACAGGTGGAAATCGGCCTGGGTACACATGAGTGGACGGGGATACGGTGCCATCAATAACAAGATGGTGCTTTGCTCACAGCTCACTTCAGTTATCCTAACCTAGTAGGATGGCCATCCTTATCTGTTGGTGCAGAGGGATGTGTAGCAGAGGACGCGATCCTCTGAAGGTAGGGTGTTCAGACACCAGTGTTAGGATAACGAGGGGTCCTGTGAGATAAAGGGCAGCACAATACTTTTCTCTACTCATGGGTCAAAGGTATTGGTGCTGGGATTTTTGACATTTAATTGCACCGTGAGGGGAGAAATCCCCCAGGAGCGCCTGGTATTTTCTTCTGCCATAGGTGTGTTTATATGGATCAGAGGAAAAACCCAGATGACGCCACAGAGACCAGCTATCCCCCCTGACACTCTTGTGAGGCTCCAGAGGATCTCACTGGATTTTGGCAACCAAGCGACCTTTGTTCAGAGGTGTTCTAGAGATGGAGGACTGGGCCACAATCCAGCGGGAGCATTATCTCAGGCTCTGGAGAAAGACTTGGAGATGTTCGGGTGGAAGAGCTTATTATCACTTGTTTCACCCAGTGAAACTTCTTCTGGTTCTGGTCATCGTCATATCGGATGGTCAAGGGACTTATTGACCAAATACACCAGAACCAGACAGAACTTTACCGAACTAACCGGAGGAGGAGGCTCAGGACATAACTCAAACATTGTCCTGTAGCCCAAAATTTCATGGACACACTTTGTTTCCTATGATGGTTCAGGACTGATAACTTGTGCTATCCTGAAACCCCATAGCCCTATGTACATATTTATTTTGTTTGTTGTTGATTGTGTACCCATGGACACTCTAGGTACAAATGTGTGACAGCCTATACTCAGGGAAACTCGCCCAACACACTGCGGTGAGTTATAACTTGGCTGTACACATTTGCATCCTATAGTCGTTTCCCATTGACACGGGGGTCTGTGACCTACCTGTGTCTTTGGAGGTGTAGAGAAATAGGCCAGGTTGCATGAGTCTCTATGGGTACACACATTTAATGGAATTTGGTGGTGTTGGGAGGGATGTGACCTGTTTTTGTGTGAATGGGGAAGAGTAGATTCCCTAGGGACAGGCCCCCTCCTTTACCAAGTTCATTTGCCACTTTAACCCCAAGAACGGTGACGTTTGTAAGGGTTGGACTGAATATCAGTGAGTGCAGTGTTCATTCCCGCAGTTAGAATTTAGGTACCATGACATCACTTCTTACCAGAAATTCTGACCTGCCTTGTAAAGACCTATGTATCCGTCCATGGGAGAACCTCCCCAACAACTGATTCTTCAATCAAGATGGAAGAAGCAGTGTCGGAAGAAAAGTCGTGCCGTTACTAACAGGAAGCCATTCCACGGTTGACCGTACTACCTGGAGATCGTGAGGGTGGAGCTATCCCAGAGTCTGACTAACGAAATACTAAGATGGGGACGGCAGCGGGTACCTAAAGATCGACACTGACAGTGAAAACGAAAGGAGGCCAGTCCACGGTTGCTACGTGGATCGACCCATAGACTGAGAGGGTGAAGCTATCCCAGAGTCTGACTAAAAAAAGACTAAGATGGAGACGGCGGCACCTAGAGATCGACACTGACAGCGGGAACGAAAGGAGGCCAGTCCACGGTTGCTACGTGGATCGACCTATAGACTGTGAGGGTGAAGCCATTCCAGAGTCATTGGGAGAGGCTGATACCTGAAGATCATAATGTAAGATGCAAGTAAATTCCAGAGAAGAAGACGGTGTATTCTGTGGATGGAGATGCCTGGTTACGTTGAAGGGCAGGTCGGAGGTGTTAGTCGATGGGTGATGACTAGGTACCTAAGGGCCATATTACTTCAGTCCTTCCTGAACTGTTACCAAGAGGGGGGTTGAGGGGGCAAATATATCCCAACACTTCCCCAAAGTTTATTGTCGGATTTTGACAACAGGGGGATTGTTGAGGGAAGTGTCATATTTAAGTATATATATGTATATATGCCCTGACATATATGCATATATATATGTTGAGGGAAGTGTCATATTTAAGTATATATATGTATATATGCCCTGACATATATGCATATATATTGGCCCTTTTTCTGGGCCCGTCCAGTTGGGATGCGTTGCATACATGGAGATGTATGTGTGCCCCCTTGGCCGCATGCATCTCTATGTATGTAGGGCATGTTATAGGGGTGGGTTTCAGGGGTATGGACACATATGTATCTATAGATGTGGCCCAGACATCTGTGGATATATATGTGCCCCTATACAGTATATAGGAGGGCTTATTCCTGCCCCTATGTGAATAATGTCCGTTCATATATGATTATAGATGTGCCCCAAGCATCTATGGGCATATATGGCCGGAATCCCGCTCATATGCGCCTGCTGGGTGGGTGGAGGAGACCGACAGTTGGACAATTATGTCCAGCGTCGGCCTCTACAAAGGACAGAGGATCAATAAGATCCTCTGCCCTTTGTCACCATCTCCGGCCGCGCCGGAGATGGTGCGCCTAACAGAGACATGGGAACAAAGAGTTCCCATGCCCCTGTGAGTGGCTGACCTCCGGCGCTGTAATTACAGCGCCAGAGGTGGGCGTCCGCTTCACAGGCGGGAAGTTCAAAGGATCCCCCCCCCCTGGAAGCGCGCTCCGAGATCCTCAGGCCGGCGCGGTGATGTCATATCACCGCGCCGGCCCACGTGTTGAGGCGGGCGGTGCGCATGCGCACGGCGGCAATAGGAGGACTGCAAGCGGGCACCGCCAAGTTTAAATAGACCGGCGGCGCACCGCTCAGGGGCCAGGTAAGTCCACCCAGCAAGAAGAGGCATCCCCTGGACCAACGAGCCCCCCTGGACAACGAGCATATAACCGCTGAGTATCTTTAACCCTTATCCCCCTACTCCACCAACGATCCCCTGCCCTGCATTTAACCCTTATCCCCCTACCCTATATCACCAACGATATATATATATATATGTATATATACCACCAACGATATATATATATATATATATATATATATACAGACGAAAGGAAGGCCAGCAGCACACCAAGGTTTTCAACAAAAAATGTGAAGTTTATTCCTCCAGAGTCAGCAGCGACGTTTCAACAGCTTGTTGCTGTCTTTCTCAAGCTATTTTTGCATATTATATATATATATATATATATATATATTATCCCCCTGCCCTATACCACCAACGATTCCCCTGCATATCCCTGATTCCCCTCCATATACCACCAACGACCAATCCCTGTGTTCCCTTGGTTTCCCCCTATAACCCTTGGTTACCCTTACCTTCCCCTGCCCTGAGCCTAATCCCCCTGTGTTCCCCCAGGATCCCTCATGTACCCCGCTACCCTGGTAGCCCTACACTGCCTGTCCCATGTTGCCCCAACATTCCCAGCAGTTCCCCTGTGGACCCTGTAACCCCAGCAGCATGGTTGCTGCCCTTATCCCCTACCCTGCTGCCCCAGTCTGAAGAGCATTAACCCCTTCAATGCTCTGTTCCCCTGCTCTGCAAGTCTGCAGAGCATTAACCTCCCAGAACCCTGTGTCCCTTGGCCTGCAGGTATTAACCCCTGCAGAGCCACCATTGTGTTTAACCCCTTGTACCCCGTAGGGACAGTGATTAGTCAGGCGGGTGGGTTACTGATATTTGTGTGTACGAATGTATTATTGTAATGTATAGATAGTATGTGGGGTGGAATTTGGGATTGTGCTGTGTAGTGTAGTTAGACTTGTATTGTGTTTATTGTAGTACTGTTTCTGTACTGCGGTGTGTACGTCTATATGTATATATATATTCATATCCATTGATCCATGAATATATATAGATATAGCATATTGCTAGACTTGTATAATTGTATTGTGTAATAAATATTCCTTATTGTTCATAATGCAGTGTATGGTGTTTTTAGTAGTCGCCGCCGTAGTATAGTGATAGTAAGTCGCACGTAGTGTAGTTCAGTGTAGTGTATATGCAATCAGAGGTAATCAGTAGTGTTTGTTGTGTATTTAGGTATAAATAGGCGAAGTCATCACTAGACGACTCACGCCTATTTATGAATATTAATTATTGAGATTTGCATAAATACCAATAATTTATATCCCCTTTAACACATACCTTTTACATCCAGTAATGTCTCCTCTGATGTACATGTTCTCTTTCCTTATATTCTTCATTTGAAACAGACTGACATGATGACTTCTTTTAGCCATTTCACATCTCTGTTTGTCACACAGACATCTTGGATTCCTACTTTTCCATCATCCTCCCACCCTCTGAACACCACATTCTACCACCCCTAATATTGTGCCCACTGTGCTCCCCAATACTATATTGCAGAAGCAGATAGTCCCCTTGAAAAAAACTTATACCAGACAAATAGTGCCTCATTCAAGACTTGTTGCTACACAGTGTCCTCAAAAATAACTACACCCAGCAAATTGTGCTCCTGACAGTAATAGTTTCGTAAACATAGTGTCTCTAAAAATAATTGTGCTAAGCTGATACTGTGTCAGGATGCTCTCACAGAGAAGTGAAAAAAAATCTGACCATTCTCGGTGGCGCTGGTGCAGTAAGGACTTATTACTCAAAAGGTACCAATAAAGGTAATCTTTTTATTAAAGTCAGTCTACGCGTTTCGGGGGCAAAACATCCCCCTTCATTAGGACAATAAAAATATTATTAATACATTTAAAACACAGTGCTTTCAGTTCTTTTATGTACTCAGTTTGAGCGCAATGTGTGCGGGTCACATGAGTGGGGAGGAGGCTGGGGCGTGAGTGTTTGTCCGGTTGCTAGGATACCTAACACTCCCCCAGAGTTAGGTGGCCAATCATTTTGCCTTGTAGGCTGTGCTATTGTCTTATGACTCCTCCTCCTGGTGTGCCGTGGGTGGTGATTTCACAGATTGGTCCGGCATCTGTATGACGTCTCTGGGGCGATACTAGGGTGACGTAGCAGGGCCGGCCCGATATCGGGGGCGGTGCTCGGCTGACACGTTGGGTCCAGCCTATCGCTGGTTTAGGTGGGCCGGTCTTTCGGTGATGTAATGACTCACAAGGTTATCCCTTATTGGACAGTATTTGGATGACGTGGCAGGCCAGGCCCATCGCTTATGTCAGTGGGCCGGTCTTTTGGTGAGGTATCTGGATACTATCAGGGGCGATGCTTGGCTGACGCGTTAGGTCCGGCCTATCGCTGGTTTAGGTGGGCCGGTCTTGTGTGATGCAATGGCTCACAGGGGTTGTCCCCTATTCGGCAGATCTCTGGGTGACAGTTTTAAAAAAAAGAGTGGTTGCGTTTTAGCTTCTGATGGATCTTATTATTCTGGGTATGGGATGGACGGTGAATTCGTGTGGTCACGTGATACTTCTGTCATGCAGCACATATTTTGGGGGGTTGTGTGTACTCAAATGTCGCATGTAGTAAGTCAGATCGGGACTAGAGGGGCAAGTTTTAGATAGAAGGATCGCAAATATGCTGTATGTGTCTGAGAGACTTGCTGCATTATGGCGTGTGGTAGTGGATGTTTGTATTTTGGTGGTGAGATTCATTAGTATTAAAAATATACATATGTATATATATGTGTATTACCGGCCTGGGTAATCAATAAATAGATGGCTTGATGGAGTGATAATTAAATGAATAAATAAATAAGAAAATAAATAGATAAATAGATTGAATGAATAAATAAATAAATAAATAAATAGTTGGTTAAAAGTGGGGATCTATATATACACTGCTCAAAAAAATAAAGGGAACACAAAAATAACACATCCTAGATCTGAATTAATTAAATATTCTTCTGAAATACTTTGTTCTTTACATAGTTGAATGTGCTGACAACAAAATCGCACAAAAATTAAAAAATGGAAATAAATTTTTTTAACCCATGGAGGTCTGGATTTGGAGTCACACTCAAAATTAAAGTGGAAAAACACACTACAGGCTGATCCAACTTTGATGTAATGTCCTTAAAACAAGTCAAAATGAGGCTCAGTAGTGTGTGTGGCCTCCACGTGCCTGTATGACCTCCCTACAATGCCTGTGCATGCTCCTGATGAGGAGGCGGACGGTCTCCTGAGGGATCTCCCCCCAGACCTGGACTAAAGCATCTGCCAACTCCTAGACAGTCTGTGGTGCAACGTGACGTTGGTGGATAGAGCGAGACATGATGTCTCAGATGTGCTCAGTTGGACTCAGGTCTGAGGAACGGGCGGGCCAGTCCATAGCATCAATGCCTTCGTCTTGCAGGAACTGCTGACACACGCCAGCCACATGAGGTCTAGCATTGTCTTGCATTAGGAGGAACCCAGGGCCAACCGCACCAGCATATGGTCTCACAAGTGGTCTGAGGATCTCATCTCGGTACCTAATGGCAGTCAGGCTACCTCTGGCGAGCACATGGAGGGCTGTGCGGCCCTCCAAAGAAATGCCACCTCACACCATTACTGACCCAATGCCAAACCGGTCATGCTGGAGGATGTTGCAGGCAGCAGAACGTTCTCCACGGCGTCTCCAGACTTTGTCACGTCTGTCACATGTGCTCAGTGTGAACCTGCTTTCATCTGTGAAGAGCACAGGGCGCCAAACGTCCTGCACGGTGTTGGGCTGTAAGCACAACCCCCACCTGTGGACATCGGGCCCTCATATCACTCTCATGGAGTCTGTTTCTGACTGTTTAAGCAGACACATGCACATTTGTGGTGTGCTGGAGGTCATTTTGCAGGGCTCTGGCAGTGCTCCTCCTGTTCCTCCTTGCACAAAGGCGGAGGTAGCGGTCCTGCTGCTGGGTTGTTGCCCTCCTACGGCCTCCTGCACGTCTCCTGATGTACTGGCCTGTCTCCTGGTAGCGCCTCCATGCTCTGGACACTACGCTGACAGACACAGCAAACCTTCTTGCCACAGCTCGCATTGATGTGCCATCCTGGATAAGCTGCACTACCTGAGCCACTTGTGTGGGTTGTAGACTCCGTCTCATGCTACCACTAGAGTGAAAGCACCGCCAGCATTCAAAAGTGACCAAAACATCAGCCAGGAAGCATAGGAACTGAGAAGTGGTCTGTGGTTACCACCAGCAGAACCACTCTTTATTGGGGGTGTCTTGCTAATTGCCTATAATTTCCACCTGTTGTCTATCCCATTTGCACAACAGCATGTGAAATTGATTGTCACTCAGTGTTGCTTCCTAAGTGGACAGTTTGATTTCACAGAAGTGTGACTGACTTGGAGTTACATTGTGTTGTTTAAGTGTTCCCTTTATTTTTTTGAGCAGTGTATGTACACACACATACACATATATACATATATATATACCCACAGGCATATGCATGTGTATATATATATATATATATACACCCACATAGAGGGGTAGAGATTGCTGGATTTTGGACAAAGGTCCGTGATGGTCTACATGTATACATATATGGATGGAAAATACATAGAATGGTATCTCTCTTTTTGTATAGGTGTATATTCCTCCCTATCTATATAGCGTGGTTGTGTTTTTGTTGCTGGTCTAGTTTTTTGTCATTGTGTGGACCCTCGATTCTTTTTGTTCCATAGTCACAGCTTGTGTTAGGGGTTACAGGATGGTCTCACTTATCTCGTTAAGCCTGTATGGGGTCAGGGTGTCTAGTTGATAGATCCAGTACACCTCTCTTCTCTGGAGGCTGCTGAATCTATTGCAGGGGTTGTCTGGGATGTAGTCTATGGGTGTGATTTTTAGTGTATCTTTTTTTTTTTTCTGGTGTTGTGGCGCAGTGACGTGAGATGCTGTGTTTTGGGCATAGTTTTTGTATGTTGTGTCTGTGTTGGTTGACTCTACAATGTAGCTCTTGTGTTGTCCGCCCCACATACTGAAGTCCACATATACATTCTATAAGGTATATTACATAGCTGCTCTTGCAGTTTAGGTGATGTTTTATTGGGAAAGTTGCGCCATTGTTTGTTGAGCTAAAAAAAAATCTGTTGTGTACGATTATGTTACAGCAGAGGCAACGTTTTGTTCCACATTTGAAACTGCCTGCTGGCTCTTTTTTAGTTTCTTTTGTGATTTTTATATTCTTTTTCCCTTTGCTGGGGGCTAGGGTATTTTTTATAGTCGGTGCTCTTCTGTAAGGCCTCATGCACACGACCGTTGTGTGCACCCGTGGCTGTTGTGCCGTTTTCAGTTTTTTTTCGCGGACCCATTGTCTTTCAATGGGTCCGTTGAAAAATCGGCAAAAATGCACCGTTTTGCAGCCGCATCCGTGATCCGTGTTTCCTGTCCGTCCAAAAAATAGGACCTGTCCTATTTTTTTGACGGACAACGGTCAATGGGTCCGTGAAAGAACACGGATGCACACAATATTGGCATCCGCGTCCGTGATCCGTGGCTGTAGGTTACTTTCATACAGACGGATCCGAAGATCCGTCTGCATCAAAGCTTTTTCTGAGCTGAGTTTTCACTTCGTGAAAACTCAGAACCGACAGTATATTCTAACACAGAGGCGTTCCCATAGTGATGGGGACGTTTCTAGTTAGAATATACTACGAACTGTGTACATGACTGCCCCCTGCTGCCTGGCAGCACCCGATCTCTAACAGGGGGCTGTGATCCGCACAATTAACCTCTCAGGTGCTGCACCTAAAGGGTTAATTGTGCATATCATAGCCCCCTATAAGAGATCAGGGGCTGCCAGGCAGCAGGGGGCAGACCCCCCTCCCTCCCCAGTTTTAATTTCATTGGTGGCCAGTGCGCCCCCTCCCGGCCCCCCCTCCCTCTATTGTAATATCATTGGTGGCCAGTGTGCGGCCCCCCCGCCCCTCTCCCTGTATTGTAATATCATTGGTGGCCAGTGTGCGGCCTCCCCCGGCCCCCCCCTCCCTCTATTGTATTATCATTGGTGGCCAGTGTGCGCCCCCCCGGCCCCCCCTCTATTGTATTTATATCATTGGTGGCCAGTGTGCGGCCTCCCCTCTCCCCCCCGATCATTGGTGGCAGCGGAGATTCCGATCGGAGTGCCAGTTTAATGGCTCTGGGGCTCTGATCGGTAACCATGGCAACCAGGACGCTACTGCAGGCCTGGTTGCCATGGTTACTTAGCAATATTACAATATTAGAAGCATCATACTTACCTGCTGCGATGTCTGTGACCGGCCGGGAGCTCCTCCTACTGGTAAGTTACAGGTCTGTGCGGCGCATTGCTTAATGATCTGTCACTTACCAGTAGGAGGAGCTCCCGGCCGGTCACAGACATCGCAGCAGGTAAGTATGATGCTTCTAATATTGTAATATTGCTAAGTCACCATGGCAACCAGGCCTGCAGTAGCGTCCTGGTTGCCATGGTTACCGATCGGAGCCCCAGAGTGATTATACTGGGACTCCGATCGGAATCTCCGCTGCCACCAATGATCGGGGTGGGGGGGAGAGGGGAGGCCGCACACTGGCCACCAATGATATTAATACAATAGAGGGGGGCCGGGGGGGGGGGGGCACACACTGGCCACCAATGAAATTACAATAGAGGGGGGGGGGGGCGACGAAGGCCGCACACTGGCCACCAATGAAATTACAATAGAGGGGGAGAGGGGGGCCGACGGAGGCCGCACACTGGCCACCAATGATATTACAATAGAGGGGGGGCCGCACACTGGCCACCAATGATATTACAATAGAGGGGGGCGGGGGGGCCGCACACTGGCCACCAATGATATTCAAACTGGGGAGGGAGGGGGGTCTGCCCCCTGCTGCCTGGCAGCCCCTGATCTCTTACAGGGGGCTATGATACGCACAATTAACCCCTTCAGGTGCGGCACCTGAAGGGTTAATTGTGCGGATCACAGCCCCCTGTAAAAGATCGGGTGCTGCCAGGCAGCAGGGGGCAGTCATGTACACAGTTTGTAGTATATTCTAACTAGAAGCGTCCCCATCACTATGGGAACGCCTCTGTGTTAGAATATACTGTCGGATATGAGTTTCACGATGTAACTCAAATCCGATGGTATATTCTAACATAGAGGCGTTCCCATGGTGATGGGGACGCTTCAAGTTAAAATATACCATTGGATTGGAGAAAACTCCGATCCTATGGTATATTAACTCCTGACTTTACATTGAAATGTTTGAAATTGTTTGAAATTGCACCATATTGTGTCAACGTCAAACGGATCCGTCCCCATTGACTTGCATTGTAATTCAGGATGGATCCGTTTGGCTCCGCACGGCCAGGCGGACACCAAAACGACTTTTTTTTCATGTCCGTGGATCCTCCAAAAATCAAGGAAGACCCACGGACGAAAAAACGGTCACGGATCACGGAGAAACGGAACCCGTTTTTGCGGACCGCAAAAAAAAACGGTTGTGTGCATGAAGCCTAAATGACAGCGGGTTTTTTTGGGAAGTATTTTTCAAGGTAAGGGTCACTTTTTAGGATGTGCCAGTGTTTGGTCAGAATGGCTTGAATGGCTTTATTTGAGGTATTGTACTGTGTGATCAAATTTAGATGTTTGGGGTATTTTTCTGTTGTTTTGCACTCTCTTTGTGTTGTTTTTTTGCTCTTTTGATAGGCATTTTTTATTATTTATTTGGGGTAGCCTTTGTCGGTAAATCTTTTCTGAATAATTTTTGCTTGTTGCATGAAATCGGTGTCCTCTGTACAATTTTATCTTATCCGCTTGTATTGGCTGTAGGGAATATCATGAAGCCATTTTTTATGGTGGAAACTTTTGTAATGTATGTAGCTGTTAGTGTCCACTTGTTTGAAATATGTTTTAGTTATAAGGGTATTGTTTTTAATAGTGATGGAGATGTCTAGGAAGTCTATTGTGTTTTTGTTATAGTTAGGGGTGAAGGATATTCCCCAGTTTGTCTTGTTTAGGTCATCACAGAAGCTTAGTGCAGATTGTTCGTCTCCTTCCCAAATGATAAAGATATCATCGATATATCTTTTATAATACACAATATGTTTGAGTTTTTCTGTATTCCCATAGATATGTGTATCTTCGAATTGGCCCATGAAGATGTTTGCGAAGGCCGGTGCTACTTTCGTGCCCATCGCGGTACCTCGGCATTGGTGGTATGTGGTGTTGTTGTAAATGAAAAAATTATTTTCCAGCGCAAAACGTAAGCTCTCTAATAGAAAATGGATTTGTGGCAGTTTTAGGGTGGTATAATTTTTTAGGGTGGTTTCTACGCACTTGATGCCTAACTCATGTTGGATATTTGAGTATAGTGCCGTTACATCCATAGTCAGTAAAGCGTATGTGTCTTTCCACCTTATTTTTTCGATTTCTTGGATTAGCTGTTTGGAGTCATGTAAGTAGCTTGTTAGATTGCGGACATATGGTTGGAGAAACAAATCAAGATAGTGTGATATATTGCTTGTGGTTGAATTTGTGTTTGACACTATTGGCCTTCCTGGTGGTTTTTCAAAGTTTTTATGTATTTTTGGTAAATGGTAAAAATATGGATTGGACGGAGCTTTCGGGATGAGAATTTTTTTTCTTTTTTCTTTATATACTGTTGTTCATGCGCATGTTTTACTAGATTTTTTTTAACCGTTTGATTATATCTGGGAAGGGGTTATCTTGTATCACATGGTAGTACTCAGTGTTGCTCAGGATATTTTGGGATTCTGCTTCATAGTCCTCTATGTTTTGAATCACTATATCCCCTCCCTTATCCGCCGGCCGTATAATTATACTCTCATTATTTTTTAGAGTTTTCATAGCGCGTACTTCACAGTGTGTTAGATTTCCACTGGTGAAGGGTCTTTTTTGTTCATTTTTTGGGGGGATTTTTTTCAGGTCTGTTGCTATTAGGTCGAAGAAGGTGGGTGTGAAGTGTCCTTCTTTATGTACTGGGAAGAAACTGGATTTTGGGTGTACTTGCTGATGTTTGTATATTTCTATATCTTCTACATCTGCACATATCGTATTGTCTGTTTTCTTACTGTTTTCGAAAAATCTTTTAATGGTCAGATTTTTTCAAAATTTTTGTATATCCAAATATAGTTGGAAGGGGTCAATATTGTCACCTACACAGCTCAAAGAGCAACCACACAGAGAGTAATTCTAATCAATTATTCTTTATTAGATATCCAACACATAGATGGTATATCGGTTAAAAAAACATATACAAAAGACAGTGCATACTGGGAACACAAAGGTGTTTACAATAATTGTATAAAAACAGAGTAAGCTCCAAACCAATAAGGGACTAGTATCCCCCCATACACAATAAAGCAGTATCAGCTTGGTGGGGCGCCTATAGCAATAATAGCATCCAGAGCATGCATACACAAACACTCCAACCATTTAAGGGAGTGTGAGTCTGGGTGCTGCCCACATCAAGCGGAGACTGCAAAGGAAGAGGGGGGGGAAAAACAACACAATTTAAAGTGCAAATGCAATAAATGCAATAAATACCTACTGACCCTGGTCTGAAACAGCCGCCCGACGATCGTTTCGCAAAGTGCTTCCTCTTGGGGCCTACTGAACTACTCCATACTGATCTCCTATATACTCCAGACATCTACATTCAACCAATCAACACACACCTACTCAGCTTTCCATAATTTGAGCAAATCAATTACTCCTGGCCGTGGGGAACATGCCCAACCAATAGTCAGTCGTGTTCAGTCTCGTCATCAGTCACCTGATCATAGGGTATTGGTACCACCCACCTCTCTCTCCAGATCATATTGCGGCACCATTCAATCCTGAGCTTTAAACACTATTATATCTTTCCTCTCACTATACCTCCGCATCGCTCCCCACTGTTGCATACACCAGATCACAGATGGCACTCAGATGACCTATTGCCGTCATGCGATCCGCATCATGACTCGGCTACGTCAGCCAACGGCGCCAGGGAGTGACGTCACCCTCTGTACTAACGCTATACTTCCACGGCAACCTGGTTTCCTAGCAACCGAGTCACGAGGCGGGTCACATGATCGGACCAGCGGCATATCGAAACTTCAATGTTATTGTTTGCGTAAGAGACCAGGGTCCACGTCATATGGTATATGATCAACATTCTCTGCTGTATATATATAGACAGATAGATATAATAGTGATAACAGAAGTAAGGATGACTATAAATAAATAAATAAACATACTTGAATACATAAATATATATATATAAGAGGTTGGGTATTTTACATAAACATGCAAAAATGGATTAAATATCTCCAGATAATAAAAGTGACCCGTGCACAAACAGATTAATAATATCCCTACATTGTGATTATAAGAGCTACATTCGTTATCTATAATATAATTACTGCAATATCCCACATAATATAACAGTCACAATGCAAAACTAAAGTGCTATAGTGTAAGTTGCATAATATTAATGCCAATAGAAACCAGTGTATATATATCTTTTGGAAAACAAATGTTTGTCTACCATCATTAGATGTTCAACATAAAGGTATCCCAACACCCGGACCATTGGGTTAATGTATAGGATCCAATTGATACTCTACGGACCCCTACCTCCAATACCTACCCAGAGACCAGATGTGTTCCGATACCATCAATTATAAGGTGCTTGTGCATGTGCTCAACAGAAAAAGTGAAGGACAGAAAGAGAAGTGTTAGAAAAGTGCCAGTGCCAGTGTTATAGGAAAGAATTATATTGATGGTATCCAAACCCAGCTCGCCTATACATGTTTCATCACTATAATCATATAAAACCCAAAACAGCGTGTACCCCATTCCAGAAACCCCTCGGTCACTTCTCTGACTCTGTGTGTATACACAGACGCATAATGTATCTCCTCAGGGGTTTCCATAAATAGGAGAGTCCAGACCACCTTAGTCTTCTCCACATCTTTTTTTCTTTTTTTCTCTTATTTGTTGTTTCCTCTTTTTTCTCTTTTTTTCTCTCTATTTCTTTTCTCTCTCACACTTATTTTACGTTATTTTACTTTTTTTTTTACGTAAAATAAGTGTGAGAGAGAAAAGAAATAGAGAGAAAAAAAGAGAAAAAAGAGGAAACAACAAAAAAGAGAAAAAAAGAAAAAAAGATGTGGAGAAGACTAAGGTGGTCTGGACTCTCCTATTTATGGAAACCCCTGAGGAGATACATTATGCGTCTGTGTATACACACAGAGTCAGAGAAGTGACCGAGGGGTTTTCAGGGTGAGGGGTAAGGGCCTCTCTGCATTTTTGTGCTACAACGATATGTGTTTTATGTATTTGTTGCGGAGGTATTTTTTGAGTTTGTGTTTGTCTGGGATCTTGGCGCTTTATGGTATTGTTCGTCGTGGCGCTAGTTTTGGCTAGTGGTTTTGTGGTATCCTTGTTGAATGGTCTCTTGTATGTTTGATTAGTAAATAAACGTGTTCTGACATCCTGATTGCTGTTTCTTCTATGGTCATAGTTAGGTTTGGGTCTATGGTCATATATGGTATTATCTGTGATGTAGGGCCTGTGGGGTTTTGGTGTGTGCTGTTTCTATGTTGTTGTTTGGGTCTATAGTTCCCTTGTTGTTTATCTAGTCTGTCCCTTTGTAATTTATTTGCCTTAGTGGCTACAATGTTCTGTTCATTCTGGTAGATTCTATTGGTTATGTTATGGTTCATTGTTGTGTAGTCTGGGTGGTCTGAAAAGGGTTGTAATTCCCTCATGGTTGTCTCTCATCTATGTGTTTTTTTTACACAGATTTCTCTTTTGTGTGATATGATTCTCATGAGGCCTGCTGCACACTGATCCAGATAATCATTCCATTCGTAGATGAGAATGCCTGATCATCGGGGAATGTGGGGGCGATGCCTATTCTTAATCCTCGTGGGGCTATGTTTTCTTGCGTATAGATCTGTAGAAAACTGATGTCCAATGCATGGAAAAGTTCACTTTTCAGGTTGCCTTCTAACGTATTAAACAAGGTGCACATAGTTTTTGTCTCATCTGGGGTGTAACTTGCTGTAACTTTGTCGTCCAATGGTGATGTTTGTTCTGTAGTCTGTTTAGTTGTGAATCTTGATATTAACGATTTCCGTTGTTGGGTTCTTTGCAAGAAATATTCCATTTCTTTTTGTGGTGATGCTGGCTCTTTATACACTGGTGGCTGCAGGTCCTCCTCTGGATATTCGGACTTGAGGTGTCCTCCGGGGTCCGTGTGTTCCCACCAGGTTCCGGATTCAGTACATAAAAGGGAAAAGAAAGGAGGCAGCGCCTCTTGTGTAGAACCTTACAGCACTAGGTATAGGCACAAAAAAAAAAACACAAAACCCCCGCAACAGCCATGTATCATACCAACCAAACACAAGGAAACTACAACAACAAAAAACCCCAACAAAACAGTCACCCCACAGATAACAGAATTTTTCAAGCCCACCCCCGGGAAGAGAAAATTCGAACAGTGATCATATACCAACAGTAAAAATCTTCAACCTTTCATCATACCAAACCACGAAACTGGAAGATAACATTTTGCAAAAAGGATTATCCTTCTGCCCACTCTACAATATTGACCCCTTCCAACTATATTTGGATATACAAAAATTTTGAAAAAATCTGACCATTAAAGGATTTTTCGAACACGAAAACAGTAAGAAAACAGACAATACGATATGTGCAGATGTAGAAGATATAGAAATATACAAACATCAGCAAGTACACCCAAAATCCAGTTTCTTCCCAGTACATAGAGAAGGACACTTCATACCCACCTTCTTCGACCTAATAGCAACAGACCTGAAAAAAATCCCCCCAAAAAATGAACAAAAAAGACCCTTCACCAGTGGAAATCTAACACACTGTGAAGTACGCGCTATGAAAACTCTAAAAAATAATGAGAGTATAATTATACGGCCGGCGGATAAAGGAGGGGGTATAGTGATTCAAAACATAGAGGACTATGAAGCAGAATCCCAAAATATCCTGAGCAACACTGAGTACTACCGTGTGATACAAGATAACCCCTTCCCAGATATAATCAAACGGTTAAAAAATCGAGTAAAACATGCGCATGAACAACAGTATATAAATAAAAAAGAAAAAAAAAATTCTCATCCCGAAAGCTCTGTCCAATCCATATTTTTACCATTTAACAAAAATACATAAAAACTCTGAAAAACCACCAGGAAGGCCAATAGTGTCAAACATAAATTCAACCACAAGCAATATATCACACTATCTTGATTTGTTTCTCCAACCATATGTCCGCAATGTAACAAGCTACTTACATGACTCCAGACAGCTAATCCAAGAAATCGAAAAAAATAAGGTGGAAAGACACATACGCTTTACTGGCTATGGATGTAACGGCACTATACTCAAATATCCAACATGAGTTAGGCATCAAGTGCGTAGAAACCACCCTAAAAAATTATACCACCCTAAAACTGCCACAAATCCATTTTCTATTAGAGAGCTTACGTTTTGTGCTGGAAAATAATTTTTTCATTTACAACAACACCACATACCACCAATGCAGAGGTACCGCGATTGGCACGAAAGTAGCACCGGCCTTCGCAAACATCTTCATGGGCCAATTCGAGGATACACATATCTACGGGAATACAGAAAAACTCAAACATATTGTGTATTATAAAAGATATATCGATGATATCTTTATCATTTGGGAAGGAGACGAACAATCTGCACTAAGCTTCTGTGATGACCTAAACAAGACAAACTGGGGAATATCCTTCACCCCTAACTATAACAAAAACACAATAGACTTCCTAGACATCTCCATCACTACTAAAAACAATACCCTTATAACTAAAACATATTTCAAACAAGTGGACACTAACAGCTACATACATTACAAAAGTTTCCACCATAAAAAATGGCTTCATAATATTCCCTACAGCCAATACAAGCGGATAAGACAAAATTGTACAGAGGACACCGATTTCATGCAACAAGCAAAAATGATTCAGAAAAGATTTACCGACAAAGGCTACCCCAAATAAATAATAAAAAATGCCTATCAAAAGAGCAAAAAAACAACACAAAGAGAGTGCCTAACAAACACCAAAAAGGAAAAAAATACAAGAACAGAAAAATACCCCAAACATCTAAATTTGATCACACAGTACAATACCTCAAATAAAGCCATTCAAGACATTCTGACCAAACACTGGCACATCCTAAAAAGTGACCCTTACCTTGAAAAATACCTCCCAAAAAAACCCGCTGTCATTTACAGAAGAGCACCGACTATAAAAAATACCCTAGCCCCCAGCAAAGGGCAAAAGAATATAAAAATCACAAAAGAAACTAAAAAAGAGCCAGCAGGCAGTTTCAAATGTGGAACAAAACGTTTCCTCTGCTGTAACATAATCGTACACAACAGAATTTTTTTTAGCTCAACAAAAAATGGCGCCATTTTCCCAATAAAACATCACCTAAACTGCAAGAGCAGCTATGTAATATACCTTATAGAATGTATATGTGGACTTCAGTATGTGGGGCGGACAACACAAGAGCTGCATTGTAGAGTTAACCAACACAGACACAACACACAAAAACTATGCCCAAAACACAGCATCTCACGTTACTGCGCCACAACACCAGAAAAAAACAAACATACACTAAAAATCACACCCATAGACTACATCCCGGACAACCCCTACAATAGATTCAGCAGCCTCCAGAGAAGAGAGGTGTACTGGATCTATCAACTAGACACCCTGACCCCATACGGGCTTAACGAGATAAGTGAGACCATCCTGTAACCCCTAACACAAGCTGTGACTATGGAACAAAAAGAATCGAGGGTCCACACAATGACAAAAAACTAGACCAGCAACAAAAACACAACCACGCTATATAGATAGGGAGGAATATACACCTATACAAAAAGAGAGATACCATTCTATGTATTTTCCATCCATATATGTATACATGTAGACCATCACGGACCTTTGTCCAAAATCCAGCAATCTCTACCCCTCTACACTGCGTGCAGAATAATTAGGCAAATGAGTATTTTGACCACATCATCCTCTTTATGCATGTTGTCTTACTCCAAGCTGTATAGGCTCGAAAGCCTACTACCAATTAAGCATATTAGGTGATGTGCATCTCTGTAATGAGAAGGGGTGTGGTCTAATGACATCAACACCCTATATTAGGTGTGCATAATTATTAGGCAACTTCCTTTCCTTTGGCAAAATGGGTCAAAAGAAGGACTTGACAGGCTCAGAAAAGTCAAAAATAGTGAGATATCTTGCAGAGGGATGCAGCACTCTTAAAATTGCAAAGCTTCTGAAGCGTGATCATAGAACAATCAAGCGTTTCATTCAAAATAGTCAACAGGGTCGCAAGAAGCGTGTGGAAAAACCAAGGCGCAAAATAACTGCCCATGAACTGAGAAAAGTCAAGCGTGCAGCTGCCAAGATGCCACTTGCCACCAGTTTGGCCATATTTCAGAGCTGCAACATCACTGGAGAGCCCAAAAGCACAAGGTGTGCAATACTCAGAGACATGGCCAAGGTAAGAAAGGCTGAAAGACGACCACCACTGAACAAGACACACAAGCTGAAACGTCAAGACTGGGCCAAGAAATATCTCAAGACTGATTTTTCTAAGGTTTTATGGACTGATGAAATGAGAGTGAGTCTTGATGGGCCAGATGGATGGGCCCGTGGCTGGATTGGTAAAGGGCAGAGAGCTCCAGTCCGACTCAGACGCCAGCAAGGTGGAGGTGGAGTACTGGTTTGGGCTGGTATCATCAAAGATGAGCTTGTGGGGCCTTTTCGGGTTGAGGATGGAGTCAAGCTCAACTCCCAGTCCTACTGCCAGTTTCTGGAAGACACCTTCTTCAAGCAGTGGTACAGGAAGAAGTCTGCATCCTTCAAGAAAAACATGATTTTCATGCAGGACAATGCTCCATCACACGCGTCCAAGTACTTTACAGCGTGGCTGGCAAGAAAGGGTATAAAAGAAGAAAATCTAATGACATGGCCTCCTTGTTCACCTGATCTGAACCCCATTGAGAACCTGTGGTCCATCATCAAATGTGAGATTTACAAGGAGGGAAAACAGTACACCTCTCTGAACAGTGTCTGGGAGGCTGTGGTTGCTGCTGCACGCAATGTTGATGGTGAACAGATCAAAACACTGACAGAATCCATGGATGGCAGGCTTTTGAGTGTCCTTGCAAAGAAAGGTGGCTATATTGGTCACTGATTTGTTTTTGTTTTGTTTTTGAATGTCAGAAATGTATATTTGTGAATGTTGAGATGTTATATTGGTTTCACTGGTAAAAATAAATAATTGAAATGGGTATATATTAGTTTTTTTGTTAAGTTGCCTAATAATTATGCACAGTAATAGTCACCTGCACACACAGATATCCCCCTAAAATAGCTAAAACTAAAAACAAACTAAAAACTACTTCCAAAAATATTCAGCTTTGATATTAATGAGTTTTTTGGGTTCATTGAGAACATGGTTGTTGTTCAATAATAAAATTAATCCTCAAAAATACAACTTGCCTAATAATTCTGCACTCCCTGTATGTGTGTGTGTGTGTGTATATATATATATATATATATATACATGCATATGCCTGTGGGTATATATATATGTATATATGTGTATGTGTGTGTTTATATTTATATATATATATATATATATATATATATAGATCCCCACTTTTAACCAACTATTTATTTATTTATTTATTCAATCTATTTATCTATTTATTTTCTTATTTATTTATTCATTTAATTATCACTCCATCAAGCCATCTATTTATTGATTTCCCAAGCCGGTAATACACATATATATACATATGTATATTTTTAATACTAATGAATCTCATCACCAAAATACAAACATCCGCTACTACACGCGATAATGAAGCAAGTCTCTCAGACACATACAGCATATCTGCGATCCCTCTATCTAAAACTTGCCCCTCTAGTCCCGATCTGACTTACTACATTTGAGTACACACAACCCCCAAAATATTTGCTGCATGACAGAAGTATCACGTGACCACACGAAGTCACCGCCCATTGCATACCCAGAATAATAAGATCCATCAGAAGCGAAAATGCAACCACTCTTTTTTTAAAAACTGTCACCCAGAGATCTGCCGAATAGGGGACAACCCCTGTGAGCCATTGCATCACACAAGACCGGCCCACCTAAACCAGCGATAGGCCAGACCTAACGCGTCAGCCAAGCACCGCCCCTGATAGTATCCAGATACCTCACCGAAAGACCGGCCCACTGACATAAGCGATGGGCCCGGCTTGCCACGTCATCCAAATACTGTCCAATAAGGGATAACCTTGCGAGTCATTACATCACGAAAGACTGGCCCACCTAAACCAGCGATAGGCTGGACCCAACGTGTCAGCCGAGCACCGCCCCCGATATCGAACCGGCCCATTGACATCACCGATGGGCCGGCCCTGCTACGTCACCCTAGTATCGCCCCAGAGACGTCATACAGATGCCGGACCAATCGGTGAAATCACCACCCACGGCACACCAGGAGGAGTCATAAGTAGGGATGAGCGAACCCGAACTGTATCGTTCTGGTTCGTACCGAATTTTGGGGTGTCCGTGACACGGACCCGAACCCGAACATTTTCGTAAAAGTCCGGGTTCGGGTTCGGTGTTCGGCGCTTTCTTGGCGCTTTTTGAAAGGCTGCAAAGCAGCCAATCAACAAGCGTCATACTACTTGCCCCAAGAGGCCATCACAGCCTTGCCTACTATTGGCATGGCTGTGATTGGCCAGTGCAGCATGTGACCCAGCCTCTATATAAGCTTGGGTCACGTAGCGCTGCACGTCACTCTGCTGATTCAAGCATAGGGAGAGGTTGCTGCTGCGACGTTAGGGCGAGATTAGGCAGATTAACTCCTCCAAAAGACTTAATTCAGTGATCGATCTCCAGTGCTGATCATTGAAGTGCTGATATTGAATTGCTCACTTTTTTTAGGCTGCCCAGTGCGTTTTTATATCACTTTTTTCTGTGGTGATCGGCGGCCATTTTGTTGCTTGTGGTGCGCCAGCACAAGCTACCACCAAGTGCATTTAACCATCAATAGTGTGGTTATTTTTTGCTATATCCTACATCAGGTGCAGGCTGAGCCTGTGTCACCCAAGTGCATTTAACCATCAACAGTGTGGTTATTTTTTGGCCATATACTACATCAGGTGCAGGCTGAGCCTGTGTCACCCAAGTGCATTTAACCATCAACAGTGTGGTTATTTTTTGGCCATATACTACATCAGGTGCAGGCTGAGCCTGTGTCACCCAAGTGCATTTAACCATCAATAGTGTGGTTATTTTTTGGCCATATACTACATCAGGGGCAAGTTGAGCCTGTCACCCAGCGCCTAAAAAATAGACCTGACATTTATATTCCTCCAAATCAGTACTGTTTTAGCTGGTCAAGTTATTTGTAGTGACCGTAAAGCACAGTTTTTGTTCTGGGTTGAAAAACTATTCCCAAATTTGCCATTCTCAAAATTAGTAGTTTCTGCTATATCAGGCCTACTTTAAATCTATCCCAAAAAGGATATCTTAGATTGAAGGTGCTGATAGTGTCATTCTGAAAACTTAATACACACGCTACAGTGCAGATACAAGTCTAATTCTGTGATTAAAGGTATATCTGTCACACAGCGCGTAAAAATAGGCCTCACATTTATATTCAACCAAATCTGTACTGTTTTAGCTGGTCAAATTATTTGTAGTGACCATAAAAGCACAGTTTTTGTTCTGGGTTGAAAAACTATTCCCAAATTTGCCATTCTCAAAATTAGTAGTTTCTGCTATATCAGGCCTACTTTAAATCTATCCCAAAAAGGATATCTTAAATTGAAGGTGCTGATAGTGTCATTCTGAAAAACTTAACACACATGCTACCGTGCAGATACAAGTCTAATTCTGTGATTAAAGGTATATCTGTCACACAGCGCGTAAAAAATAGGCCTGACATTTCTATTCCTCCAAATCAGTACAGTTTTAGCTGGTCAAGTTATATTTAGTGACCGTAAAAGCACAGTTTTTGTTCTGGGTTGAAAAACTATTCCCAAATTTGCCATTCTCAAAATTAGTAGTTTCTGCTATATCAGGCCTACTTTAAATCTATCCCAAAAAGGATATCTTAGATTGAAGGTGCTGATAGTGTCATTCTGAAAAACTTAACACACAAGCTACAGTGCAGATACAAGTCTAATTCTGTGATTAAAGGTATATCTGTCACACAGCGCGTAAAAAATAGGCCTCACATTTATATTCAACCAAATCTGTACTGTTTTAGCTGGTCAAATTATTTGTAGTGACCGTAAAAGCACAGTTTTTGTTCTGGGTTGAAAAAACTATTCCCAAATTTGCCATTCTCAAAATTAGTAGTTTCTGCTATATCAGGCCTACTTTTTTTTTATATATTTTATTTTCCAAAAAAATAGAGTACAGCAATCTTCTATTTCAATATCACAACGCAATAAGGTAGGAATACATTAATAAATTCATCTCATCCTATACTGAGTTTCCATTTTATTTATAAACCCCCCTGTCCCTCCCTCCACCCCCCCTTTTTCTTTCCGCGGGGCTGCCGTGTCTACATCTTTGTCATTGTTTCCAGTTACCCCCTTTCTTTTCCGCAGAAGTGCCGCATCTACCTCGACTGTCGTTATTTCCAGTTACCCCAGATCCGCAGCCAGACTGCCATTTTCCCTGCTGTTTGGGCTAGAATGTGTTCGTACTGCCTAACCCTATTCATTCACTCCATCCACTCCTGAAGACTGGGGTATTTCATGGTGCCCCAGTGTTTAACAATTATTATTTTGGCCAGTGCAATGCCCCGAAACCACAGTATCTGCTCAGTTTTGTTTTTGTCTGTCTCTGGGAGTGTACCCAGGATGGCATAGTCAATGCATGCCTGGTACTTCATAGGGGAGCGATCCTGCAATTTCCGGAATATTTTAATCCAATATTCATTTATCCCTGGGCATTCCCACAGCAGATGTTTATAGTCTCCTCTGTCTTTGTTACATTTATAGCAGTTCTGTTTCCTATCTTTATAAATGGTATGCAGTAATGCTGGTGTGTAATAGAGGCGGTGTATGATTTTCAAAAGGATCCATGCATGGGCGGGTGACACAGTCGATCTTTTAATATTTCTGTACACAGTGTTCCACATATTAGGTTCCCCTTTATGTAGGTCTCTTTCCCATTTAGCCTCACCCCTAAATGTGATCATTTTTGTATATTCATATTTTAACTTAGCGTAGATGTGTGATATTGAAGTATTAAATGTCATATCTTGACAGAAATCTAAAAAAGTGTTCCTTACTATCTTCAAATAATTCTTATTCTCCGTGTGATATATAGCGTGACGTAATTGTTCATATCGAAATTTATCAGTAAATCCTAATTTAACGTCTGGTAATATTTCATTTAAGGGCTTAATCAGTCCTTGATGAAAAATTTGTGCAATTAAATATATCCCATGTTTTTCCCAATATTCAGCGTGGCCTAGTTGCATAACTTGTGGTAAATGTGCATTCCCCCACAGTGGGGTATACTGAACTGATTCGGATGCGCCCACCATATCTCTAATTTGTTGCCAGATATACCCAAGCATTCTACTAAACGGGTTTATTATTGTATTCTTCTTAAAAATACCGGTTTCAAGAATATGAAAAAGATCCGCCCATGGTCTACAATGCTCCCCAAAAAGAAGACGAATGCATTTATTCTTTCGATTCTTCACACACCATCTCAATTGGGCAGCTAGATAATATCCTTTTAAAAAAGGGATGGACATTCCACCCTCTTCTTTATACAGATATCGAATCTTAATTCTGACTTGTTTGCGGCCCCATATCAATTCATTAAAGAGGGTCTCTAACTTTTTAAAAAACTTATCTTCTATCATAATTGGACTAGCGTTGAAGACATATAGTAACATTGGTAATAATGTCATTTTAATAAGCGCTATTCGATTAATTTGTGACAGAGGGAGTCTTAACCATGTTCTAATTTTTTCCCTAACTTTATCTATTATTGGGAGTATATTCAATTTCAAATAATGTTCCAGTTTGGTCCCTATCTGGATACCTAGATACAATAAGGAGTCTGCTGGGGTCAGTATACTAACCCGGAAATTGTGGCCCAGTGGAACCGGGCGTCTTAATGGAAGAAATTTTGATTTTTCCCAGTTTATATCGTATCCGGATAGGGATCCAAACTCATCCAGACTTTCCATAACCCTGTGCAAGTTTATATACCTCTTCCCCAGAAAGAGCAGCATATCGTCCGCGTATAAACAAATTTTGTCAGCTTCTCCCTCGCACCCGAAGCCGGATATTTCCACATCTGTTCTAATTTTGCATGCAATTGGCTCCAGGAACAGCGAGAAGAGCAAAGGGGAGAGGGGGCAGCCCTGACGTGTTCCTCGGTTCAGGGGAAAAGGGGCAGAGTACTCACCATTGATTCGGACCCTAGATACCGGGGTTTGGTACAGAATGCGAACCCATCTGGAGAAATATTCGCCTATCCTCACCCGCGACAATACTCTCCAAAGGAAGGACCACTCCACCCTGTCAAAGGCCTTAGCGGCATCCAAGGACAGGATGGAGCAGTCCTCCCCATCCCCCATCTGGATGTTCAAGAAAGCCCGCCTTATATTATCCTGTATGTTCCTTTTGGGAATGAACCAGGTTTGGTCTACATGGACGACTTTGTATATGACAGTTTTTAATCTATTGGCTAACAATTTGGCAAGAATTTTATAGTCTGTATTCAACAGAGAGATGGGGCGATAGGAAGCAGCTAACAGCGGATCTTTCCCTCTTTTGGGAATCAATGTGATAGTGGCTTCCATCCATGAGGGGGGTAGGGAACCCATTGTCCAAGATTGGTTTAGTACCTCCAACATTTGGGGAAGAGTAATTCCCTCATGTTTCCAGTATACTTCAAATGGGAAGCCATCCACCCCTGGGGATGTATTGCCCTTGATAGATTGCAACGTAGTCTGTAGCTCGGTCAGTTGGATAGGTCTATTTAACCAGTCAATGTCTTGTTGGGCAAATTCCGGGATCTCAATATTATCCAGATATTGATCTATTTTTCCTCCCTGATTTTTAGACCCGGCTTGATATAGTGTCGAAAAATACCTAGTAAATTCCCTTAGGATGTCATTAGGGTCTCGTAGGATGTTTCCTGCCTCTGTCCTAATTCCGATGATATTGGTACCTCCCCTTTGATTTTTTACTATCATAGATAATAATCTACTTGGCTTGCCGGACTCGCTGAAGCTCCTCAACCCTGAAAAGAACATTTTGTTCTGTGCTTTTTTGTGTAAATATTGTTTATATTCATCTTGTGCGTTTTTAAGTTGAAGTTGTTTTTCTGGGGTATTTACGTGGCTAATCTCATTCGTTATCTGGTTGAGCCTCCCTTCTATTTCTTTTGAGTTTGGGCAAGGAGTTTTTCTGTTTCCTGATTCGTGTGAATATATACCCCCGAAGGTATGCCTTAAGCGAGTCCCAAACCATATGGATATGTGTTGAATTAAACATTGTCCCTCCAAAAGAGTTTTATTTCTTCATTAATCTTATCTAGATCCTTTATCAATGACATCCAGTGGGGGTTAAGTTTAAAGGTTCTATTTGGATTTGATTTATTAGGACTGTCCAGTGTTACCATAACCGGGCTATGGTCGGAGATGCCATGACATTCATAATTCATTTTTTTAACCCTATTAATGAGCCCGGGGCTGGCGAGGGACAGATCAACTCGGGACATGGACCTATATGTGTTACTAAAGCATGAAAATACTTGCTTATTTCCATAAAGAGATCGCCATATATCGACCAGTGCCATCTCTGTACAGATTCTAGATAGTACTGTACATGATCCTAAATTTGATTTATAATTGGTTATGGTGGAAATCCTATCTTTTTTAATGTCCATGACCGAGTTGAAATCGCCCATCAAAAGCACCGGGCACTCCTCTCGTGCTGCAATATAGTCCATCAATTTACATAATACGGTGGTGGTAAAGGGGGGCGGGATGTATATAAATGCTATAATTCTCCTTTGCCCCTGCCAGTAGCAGTGCAAAAAGATGTACCGGCCCTCTTGATCGATTAGCTGTTCTATTGGGTCATAATCTACCTGTCTATGAATATAAACACTAATTCCCCTGGAATATATAGAGTGACAGGAATGGTATTCGTGAGAGGCCCATCTCCTTCCGCCCAGTGCTGCTATTTTTTCACCTGTAAGATGTGTTTCTAACAGGGCCACTATTGCTGGTAAATGTCTAGAGACTAAATCGAACACTGCGCACCTCTTAATTTTATCCGCAAAACCGCGGATATTCCATGTCAATATACTAGACATTTTAAAGAATAAGGCAGCACTGAGCGGAAGAACAGGGGGACCCCCAGCGACATACCCTCAACACCACGACAATCCCCCGCGGAAAGAAACCCCCTCCCCCAACCCCCCAACCCTTCCACCTCCCCCAATCCCCCACTCCCATCCTGACCTGCGAGTCGCAAAGTGTGACTCATAGGTCTCTAACTATAGACTATCCCCCCCCTTCCCCCCCGCCGTCGACCTCCCCTGCTCCTCCTCGCAGCAACACGGGCAGACTATTTAATGCCCTTAGAGTCCATCCAGTCAGCTACCTCATTTGGGTTAGAGAAAAATTGGACAGTTTCTTTGTAGATGACCCGTAGTTTCGCAGGGTACATCATAGAGTATTTTAGTTGTGCTGTTATCAATCTCTTTTTTACGTCCTTATATTCTCTTCTTTTATCTTGCGTAACTTTAGAAAAATCCGGATATATCTCTATATTAACGTCATTGTATTTCACCGTTTGTATCTCTCTTTTCCACCTAAGGATATAGTCCCGATCTCTTGAAGAGGTCATTTTAATTAACAATGGCCTTGGTGCTGACCCTGGTGGGGGTTTTCTTGTTGGAATGCGATGTGCTCTCTCCACTATGAGTGTTGTAGCTGCCTCTGCGGTTGTTACAGTATTTGCCAACCATTTTTGGACAAAGCCTGTGGGGTCATCTTTTTCTGCTCCTTCCAGAAAACCCACTAATTTCAGATTATCTCTCCGAGATCTGTCTTCCAGGTCCGCCATTTTTTCCTTCAGTGCTTTATTATCACTTTCTACTGTTTCTAACCTTTTTTTTATCTGCCTGGATTCCTTTTGCAATTCTGTTGTTAGAGTTGCATACTCTTTAACACGTTGCCTCATTTTATTTAGGTCATCTCGGATTAATGAGATATCAGTCTGCACTGCTGCCACTGTAGTTGTCAGGGTGCTTAATGATTGATTAGTAGTTTCGACTGCCTCCAGTATACCCGCTAATTTGCGATCAATATTGCTCATCTGGTTATCTGCCTCTGCTACCCGATTTTCTCTTGCCCTATTTTCGTTCTCTTCACAGTCCTCCGTTTGTGATGTTTGTTTCTGGTTGCTCCTTGTTTTAGCTGATGGGGGTGGGGATTTGAGATATTTATCTAACTGTGTCCTTACGATGCCCCCTTTGGGTGAAGATGTTCCAATAGACTTTCTATTGGGTAGTTTAGGGGCCATTTTTTTTTTTATTATTATTATTTTTTTTTTCCCCTTTCCACCCTCTTTTCCTTCCCCCCTTCCCCTTCTCTCCCCCTCCTCCCCTTGTTCCGCCTCCTCTTACCCTCTTTTCCTCCTCTTGCGAAACTACCTTAGGAGTTAGTATTATTCAAATTATTCAAATCTCTGTGTTTCTAAACAAAATGTCATAAATAACATAAAAAAATAGTCAGAGAGTCTTACGTATCCGATCTTCTTCTTCGTTCTTAAGTCTCTGATTTCCTAGGTGGTGGAGCGGTTCGGAGTGGTATTTTCCTGATGTCCTCGGCACGGTCCTCCTTCACCTTCACCACTCAGTGGCGTTCACCCACGCCGATGTTGTTCAGCAGCCTTCACCCACTCACTGGGGGATGAACCAGCGCAGCTGCCTGGGGCTTACAGACTCAGGGGTCCGGGGTCCAGAGGGACGAAAAGACAGCAAAAGGACAGCATTTAGCATACATACAGGGCAGCACCGTGTCCAGCAGAAAGGCAGAGGCAGTACCAGTACTAGCTAATACAGCTAGAGCAGCACCCACGGCAGGGCCCCCAGCTGCACAACACTCACAGCTTTCCAAAGCAACTCCACATGTGGGTCCTGATAGAACCGCTAGAAAATGAGGCAGCATAGGATGGGACAGCGGGCAGATAGGGTGGCAACGGTGGTAGAAGAGAGGTGCCGCTTTCCAGGCACTCTTCCAGGTGACCTCTTCAAAACGGCCCAGTGAACAGGGCAGACAAGGTAGAAGAAAAGGGGGAAACAGGGTCCACTCACTGTGAGTTCCAAGGTTGATGTAGAACGAATGGAGCCCCCAGCCTGGAGCCGCCTATGGCAGGTACAGACCCCGGATGGCCAGCTTTCAACCTCAGGTGGAGCAGGGGGATCAGCGGTTCTGGGAACGACAGAGGGCTAATCCGAAGAGCCCAGCAGACACAAGCGGCAGGTGTATCAGCGTCTGGCTGTTCAGCATCTCGGCCGGTAGTTCAGTAGCAGCGGAGGCGGCATTGCCTGTGTCGCATCCAGGCTGGAGCCAGGGCCGGCGTTGGGGGCGGGGAGGACCGCTGCATGCACGCTGTCTACGTCATGCCGCCGCGTCTCATCCTCCTCCCAAGCACTACAGATATTGGTTTCAGGCCTACTTTAGATCTATCCCAAAAAGGATATTTTAGATTCAAGGTGCTGATAGTGTCATTCTGAAAAACTTAACGCACACGCTACCGTGCAGATACAAGTCTAATTCTGTGATTAAAGGTATATCTGTCACACAGCGCGTAAAAAATAGGCCTGACATTTCTATTCCTCCAAATCAGTACAGTTTTAGCTGGTCAAGTTATATTTAGTTTAGATGTGGGGAAACCAGCACTCACTCAAATGCACGCTGCACGGGAGAGGAACAAAGGATCCCAGCAGTCGCGTCTTTGTGAATCAAATGTCTTTTATTCCATAGACCAGGGCCAGGTTTCGGCAATGTGCCTTCATCAACAGGTAATCCAAATACAAACTTAACAGACTATATATGCTCTACAGTCACCGCCCACAGGAGCAAAAGTCCATCCCATAAAGGGAATGGCCAGAAAGTAACAGGTGTAATCAATTTAATAATAGACAAACCAAAGCAGAGAAAAAAAGCATCTAGATAGATATTTCATCTTACATTTGTAGATAATACTCTTGTATAACTTTCAAATTTTCAATACCTGAGAAATAAACAGCAAATATTATAAATATATAACAAATTATTATATTACAGATACATAACCTCATATTCCCTATTGAGGCCTCTAGGGTGCAATGTGTCCAATGTATGGATCCAAAAGGCTTCCCTCCGTAGCAACATCTTATTAATGTCACCCCCCCTCCGTGGTCTAATCACCTGCTCTATAACCTGGAATTTCAGTTGGGCAATAGAATGTCTGCACTTTTCAAAGTGGCTTGGAATGGGTAATAATACATTTTTAGTTCTAATGGTCGATTTGTGTTTGTTAATTCTGTCCCTCACTGCCTGCATTGTCTGACCAATGTACAACAGACCACAAGGGCATTTAATCAGATAAACAACATTTGAAGACTCGCATGTGGATCCATACATTGGACACATTGCACCCTAGAGGCCTCAATAGGGAATATGAGGTTATGTATCTGTAAATATAATAATTTTGTTATATATTTATAATATTTTGCTGTTTATTTCTCAGGTATTGAAAATTTGAAAGTTATATAAGAGTATTATCTACAAATGTAAGATGAAATATCTATCTAGATGCTTTTTTCTCTGCTTTGGTTTGTCTATTATTAATTGATTACACCTGTTACTTTCTGGCCATTCCCTTTATGGGATGGACTTTTGCTCCTGGTGGGCGGTGACTGTAGAGCATATAAGTCTGTTAAGTTTGTATTTGGATTACCTGTTGATGAAGGCACATTGCCGAAACCTGGTCCTGGTCTATGGAATAAAAGACATTTGATTCACAAAGACGCGACTGCTGGGATCCTTTGTTCAAGTTATATTTAGTGACCATAAAAGCACAGTTTTTGTTCTGGGTTAAAAAAACTATTCCCAAATTTGCCATTCTCAAATTATTAGTTTCTGCTATATCAGGCCTACTTTAAATCTATCCCAAAAAGGATATCTTAGATTGAAGGTGCTGATAGTGTCATTCTGAAAAACTTAACACACACGCTACAGTGCAGATACAAGTCTAATTCTGTGATTAAAGGTATATCTGTCACACAGCGCGTAAAAATTAGGCCTCAAATTTATATTCAACCAAATCTGTCATTACTTGTGTGCCAGTATTAGTGTAATACGGTACCTAAATAGATAGCCAGACAGTGATAGGTGTCTGTAAAAAAAGGCCTGAATTTTAATTCATTACATTGGCCCGAATAATATTTTTCTTATTGTGGTGAACGTAACAATGAGGAAAACAACTAGTAAGGGAACGCGGACATGGTCATGGTGGTGTTAGTGGACCCTCTGGTGCTGGGAGAGGACGGTGCCATTCTGCCACAGCCACACTTCCTAGTGTACTAACTACCTCAGGTCCCAGTAGCCGCCAGAATTTACAGCCATATTTGGTGGGGCCCAATGCCGTTCTAAGGATGGTAAGGCATGAGCAGGTACAGGCATTAGTCAATGGGGTGGCCGACAGTGCATCCAGCACGTTCACATTATCTCCCACCAGTCTTCTGCAGAAAGCGCACAGATGGCGCATGAAAACCAAGCCATCAGTTCTGTCACATCACCCCAATGCATATCAGGGAAACTGTCTGAGCCTCAAGTTATGCAGCAGTCTTTTGTGCTGTTTGAAGACTCTGCTGGCAGGTTTCCCCAAGGGCATCCACCTAGACCTTCCCCAGCGGTGGAAGACATAGAACGCACTAACGCACAACCACTTATGTTCCGATGATGAGGACATGGGAATACCACCTCAGCACGTCTCTGATGTGACGAAACACAGGTTTCCAACTGCTGCGTCTTTCTGCAGTGTGCAGACTGAACAGGAGGTCAGGGATGAAGACGATGCAGGGGACGATGAGGTTCCTAGACCCCACATGGAAGAAGGTCGTGCCACTGACTTTCACAGTTCGGAGGAAGAGGCAGTGTGGTGAGACCGAGCCAACAGCGTAGCAAAGACAAAGAGGGAGCAGTGGGCAAAAGCAGAACACCCGCCGCCAAGAGACTCCGCCTGCTACTGACCGCCGCCATCTGGGACCGAGCACCCCAAAGGCAGCTTCAAGGAGTGCCCTGGCATGGCACTTCTTCAAACAATGTGCTGACGACAAGACCCGAGTGGTTTGCACGCTGTGCCATCAGAGCCTGAAGCGAGGCATTAACGTTCTGAACCTTAGCACAACCTGCATGACCAGGCACCTGCATGCAAAGCATGAACTGCAGTGGAGTAAACACCTTAAAAACAAGGAGATCACTCAGGCTCCCCCTGCTACCTCTTCTGTTGCTGCCAGCCGCCTCGGCCTCTTCTGCTGCTGCTGCCGCCTCGACCTCTTCCTCTGGAGGAACGTTGGCACCTGCCGCCCAGCAAACATGGGATGTACCACAACACCACCACCTGCGTCACCAAGCATCTCATCCATGTCACACTGCAGCGTTCAGCTCTCCATCTCACAAACATTGAGAGAAAGCGTAAATTCCCACCTAGCCACCCTCGATCCCTGGCCCTGAATGCCAGCATTTCTAAACTACTGGCCTATGAAATGCTGTCATTTAGGCTGGTGGACACAGACAGGCTTCAACAGCTCATGTCGCTTGCTGTCCCACAGTATGTTGTTCCCAGCCGCCACTACTTCTCCAAGAGAGCCGTGCCTTCCCTGCACAACCAAGTATCCGATAACATCAAGTGTGCACTGCGCAACGCCATCTTGGCAAGGTCCACCTAACCACAGATACGTGAACCAGTAAGCAATGGCAGGGACGCTATATCTCCCTAACTGCACACTGGGTAAATGTAGTGGCGGCTGGGCCCCAGGCGGAGAGCTGTTTGGCGCACGTCCTTCCGCCGCCAAGGATCGCAGGGCAACATTCTTTGCCTCCTGTCTCCTCCTCCTCCTACTCAGCTTCCTCCTCCTCTTCTCCACCTGCTCATCCAGTCAGCCACACACCTTCACCACCATCTTCAGCACAGCCCGGGGTAAACGTCAGCAGCCCGTTCTGAAACTCATATGTTTGGGGGACAGGCCCCACACCGCACAGGAGTTGTGGCGGGTATAGAACAACAGACCGACGAGTGGTTGAGCTGGTGAGCCTTGGTAGACGCGCTACTGAGAGCATTCCCAAATGTCACAGGGGAACAAGTGGAAGCCCAAGGTGAAGGCAGAGGAGGAGCAAGAGGTCGCCAACGCAGCTGTGTTACGGCCAGCTCCTCTGAGGGCAGGGTTAGCATGGCAGAGATGTGGAAAAGCTTTGTCACCACGCCACAGCTAACTGCACCACCACCTGATACGGAACGTGTTAGCAGGGGGCAACATTTCACTAACATGGTGGAACAGTACCTGTGCACACCCCTCCACGTACTGACTGATGGTTTGGCCCCATTCAACTTCTGGGTCTCCAAATTGTCCACGTGGCCAGAGCTAGCCTTTTATGCCTTGGAGGTGCTGGCCTGCCCGGCGGCCAGCGTTTTGTCTGAACGTGTATTCAGCACGGCAGCGGGCGTCATTACAGACAAACGCAGCCGCCTGTCTACAGCCAATGTGGACACGCTGACGTTCATAAAAATGAACCAGGCATGGATTCCAAAGGACCTGTCCATCCCTTGTGCAGATTAGACATTAACTACCTCCCCTTAACCATATATTATTGTACTCCAGGGCACTTCCTCATTCAATCCTATTTTTATTTTCATTTTACCATTATATTGCGGGGCAACCCAAAGTTGAATGAACCTCTCCTCTGTCTGGGTGCCGGGGCCTAAATATGTGACAATGGACTGTTCCAGTGGTGGGTGACGTGAAGCCTGATTCTCTGCTATGACATGAAGACTGATTCTCTGCTGACATGAAGCCAGATTCTATGTTATGGGACCTCTCTCCTCTGCCTGGGTGCCGGGGCCTCTAAATATCTGACAGTGGCCTGTTCCAGTGGTGGGTGACATGAAGCCTGATTCTCTGCTATGACATGAAGCCTGATTCTCTGCTATGACATGAAGACTGATTCTCTGCTGATATGAAGCCAGATTCTATGTTATGGGACCTCTCTCCTCTGTCTGGGTGCCGGGGCCTAAAAATATCTGACAATGGACTGTTCCAGTGGTGGGTGATGTGAAGCCTGATTCTCTGCTATGACATGAAGCCTGATTCTCTGCTATGACATGAAGACTGATTCTCGGTTATGGGACCTCTCTCCTCTGTCTGGGTGCCGGGGCCTAAATATATGACAATGGACTGTTCCAGTGGTGGGTGACGTGAAGCCTGATTCTCTGCTATGACATGAAGACTGATTCTCTGCTGACATGAAGCCTGATTCTCTGCTATGGGACCTCTCTCCAATTGATATTGGTTAATTTTTATTTATTTTATTTTTATTTTTATTCATTTCCCTATCCACATTTGTTTGCAGGGGATTTAACTGCATTTTGCTGCCTTTTGCAGCCCTCTAGCCCTTTCCTGGGCTGTTTTACAGCCTTTTTAGTGCCGAAAAGTTCAGGTCCCCATTGACTTCAATGGGGTTCGGGTTCGGGACGAAGTTCGGGTCGGATCCCGAACCCGAACATTTCCGGGAAGTTCGGCCGAACTTCTCGAACCCGAACATCCAGGTGTTCGCTCAACTCTAGTTGTCACGTAACTTTCCTGGGGGGAGTGATTCGGAGGATCCCACTCCGATTTTGGCTGATCTGGTGGTGGTTTCCGCTCTGTACCCCGAGTTGGAGACAGGCTGGCTGTGATTGGTGAAGACTCCTGCCCAGTAACAACAGTTTAACTCTATGCTTTTTATTGTTTCTGCTGTGTCATTGAGCTTACCTTACATTATATAATGAATCTTAAAGGCATACTATATTTTCTGCTTCTGTGAACACAAAATATAATAGTTATATGACATCCAAAACATGAAGTCACAGTAAATAACTCTGCTTTTGTCTTTAACACACAAACATAGGAACTGTATTAAGGTTATAGGCAGGTCTAGCTGTATAAACACACAAGCTATATTATCAACCTAGGACAGGTCTTAGCTGGCCAGCTACAGTATCAGCATGGCTTCATGAGGGATCGGTAATGCCAAACTAATTTAATTAGTTTCTATGAGGAGATAAGTTCTAGACTTGACTGGGGTCAGTCACTGGATGTCCTATAACTTGACTTCTCCAAAGCATTTGACACTGAACCATATAAAAGGTTAGTACTGTATATAAAATGAGAATGCTTGGGCTGGGAGAAAATGTGTGTATGTGGGTAAGTAACTGGCTCAGTGATAGAAAACAGAGGGTGGTTATTAACAGTACACACTCAGATTGGGTCACTGTCACTAGTGGGGTTCCTCAGGGGTCAGTATTGGGCCCTATTCTCTTTAATATATTTATTAACGATCCTGTAGAAGGCTTGCACAATAAAATATCAATTTTTGCAGATGACACTAAACTATGTAAAGTAATTAACACGGAAGAAGACACTATACTGCTACAGATGGATTTGAATAGATTAAAGGCTTGGGCAGAGTAGTGGCAGATGAGGTTTAACACTGATAAATGTAAGGTTATGCACATGGGAAGGAATAATGCAAGTCATCTGTACACACTAAATGGTAAAACACTGGGTAGTACTGATATTGAAAAGCGGACTGCAAACTTAAAGAGGTATTCCCATCTTGGACATTGGGGGCATATTGCTAGGATATGCCCTCAATGTCTGATAGGTGCAAGTACCACCTCTGGGACCTGCACCTATACTTGGAACGGGGCCTGCAAAGTGTCGGGGGGTGCACTATGCATGCACGACCACCCTCCATTCATTCCTATGGAAGTACCGAAAATAGTCGAGCGCAGTGCGCTTTCCATTAATTTTGAAGGGACTTCTGAAAATAGCCATGCGCGCCGTTTTCTATTTTAGGCGCCCCCATAGAAGTGAAGGGCAGCTGCACATGCGTGTTGCGCCGTCCGCCACTTTGCGCACTCCGTTTTAAGTATAGGTGCAGTATAGGTGGGACCGCACCTATCAGACATTAGGGACATATCCTAGCAATATGCCCCCATTGTCCAAGATGAAAATAACCCTTTAAGTGTAGAAAACCGTGTCAGGCAGCTGCTGCCAAAGCCAATAAGTTCATAGGTTGCATCAAATGGAGCATAGATGCCCCTGAAGAGACTATAGTCCTGCCACTTTACAAATCACTGTGTACAGTTCTGGGCTCCTGTGAACAAGGCAGAAATAGCAAAGCTGGAGAGGGTTCAGAGGAGGGCAACTAAAGTAATAACTGGAATGGATGGACTACAGTACCCTGAGAAATTATCAAAATTAGGGTTATTCACTTTAGAAAAAAAGATGACTGAGGGGAGATCTAATAACTATTGTAAGGGATCGTCTCTTTTCAGGGGGTCACACTCACAGATATCTTCGCAGACACGATTATAATGTCCAAACTCTTGCTTTATTTCAGACACTTTAGCAAAGCACACGTTAAGAAGTCGCAGGTTCAACCTATCACGTGTGACATCGACACAAAATAACAAACCTTTGCCCGGCTAGGCTCTAACTAAACACATAAGCGTATCCCTGATTCACCTAGAGAGCCCTGTTCACACATGGAACACATGGCTTTCCTCAGCCATTCAGTCCAGCAACCGCCAGACTGTGACACTTCAATACCTTTTGGGAAATTGTGGCCCAGTAGTCCTCCCGACTCTGGCCTCGTGATCCTTGTTTCACAGGCGTCACCGCGTCCCCCAAAGTTCAGGCTATCGCCTAGCCTCGTGGCCCCTCAGCCCATCCGGCTGAGACCACTCACACAGAGCCTCACCAAGACTCTGCTTCACAAGACACTCCAG